>NC_052321.1:31069006-31224006 GCF_016432855.1 Salvelinus namaycush
TCCCCCCTCTCTCTGTCTGTCTCTCTCTCCCTCACCCTCCTTCCCCCGCTCTCTCTCTCCCTCCCTCTTTATCCCTCTTTATCCCTCAATCTCTCTCTCTCTCTCTCTCTCTCTCTCTCTCTCTCCCAATGCTTATCTAGTTTCCCCATATAACCTGACCTTGGTGGGGATGTGACCGAACTCCATGCATGATTCATAGGAAAGGTGAGATTCATGAGCCATACATCAGTTGCATGAATGAATCATGAACATAACAATGTCCAATTATGTTATGAATGACACGTCTCAATCGCCAAGGCTAGATTAAAAACAAGACTATTTCCCTTTTCCATTGGCCAATTGTAACCCTACTATATAAACTCAGCAAAAAAGGAAACGTCCTCTCACTGTCAACTGTGTTTATTTTCAGAAAACTTAACATGTGTAAATATTTGTATGAACATAATAAGATTCAAGAACTGATACATAAACTGAACAAGTTCCACATATATGTGACAAACAGAAATGAAATAATGTGTCCCTGAACAAAGGGGGGGTCAAAATCAAAAAGTAACAGTCAGTATCTGGTGTGGCCACCAGCTGCATTAAGTGCTGCAGTGCATCTCCTCCTCATGGACTGCACCAGATTTGCCAGTTCTTGCTGTGAGATGTTACCCCACTCCTCCACCAAGGCACCTGCAAGTTCCCAGACATTTCTGGGGGGAATGGCCCTAGACCTCACGCTCCGATCCAACAGGTCCCAGACATCCGGGCTCTTTGCTGGCCAAGGCAGAACACTGACATTCCTGTCTTGCAGGAAATCACGCACAGAACGAGCAGTATGGCTGGTGGCATTGTCATGCTGGAGGGTCATGTCAGGATGAGCCTGCAGGAAGGGTACCACATGAGGGAGGAGGATGTCTTCCCTGTAACGCACAGCGTTGAGATTGCCTGCAATGACAACAAGCTCAGTCCGATGATGCTGTGACACACTGCCCCAAATCATGACAAACCCTCCACTTTCGTTCCCGCTCCAGAGTACAGGCCTCCGTGTAAGGCTCATTCCTTCGATGATAAACGCAAATCTGACCATCACCTCTGGTGAGACAAAACCGCGACTCGACAGTGAAGAGCACTTTTTGCCAGTCCTGTCTGGTCCAGCGGCGGTGGGTTTGTGCCCATAGCCCTCAGTCCATCCTCTCTCAGCCTATTGCGGACAGTCTGAGCACTGATGGAGGGATTGTGCATTCCTGGTGTAACTCGGGCAGCTGTTGTTGCCATCATGTACCTGTCCTGCAGGTGTGATGTTCGGATGTACCAATCCTGTGCAGGTGTTGTTACACATGGTCTGCCACTGCGAGGACGATCAGCTGTCTGTCCTGTCTCTCTGTAGCGCTGTCTTAGGCGTCTCACAGTACGGGCATTGCAAATTATTGCCCTGGCCACATCTGCAGTCCTCATGCCTCCTTACAGAATGCCTAAGGCACATTCACGCAGATGAGCAGGGACCCTGGGCATCTTTCTTTTGCTGTTTTTCAGAGTCAGTAGAAAGGCCTCTTTAGTGTCCTAAGTTTTCATAACTGTGACCTTAATTGCCTACCGTCTGTAAGCTGTTAGTGTCTTAACGATCGTTCCACAGGTGCATGTTCATTAATTGTTTATGGTTCATTGAACAAGCATGGGAAACGGTGTTTAAACCCTTTACAATGAAGATCTGTGAAATTATTTGGATTTTTACAAATGATCTTTGAAAGACAGGGTCCTGAAAAAGGGATGTTTCTTTTTTTGCTGAGTTTATATTATCTTGTCCATATTGAAACCATGTTTGAGTCAGGCGGCTGGAATGGGATGGAATGCTGGGATAGAACGCTGGCATATTCTCTGGCTCTCACCTTAAAATGTGCAATATGCAGAAATAGCTCTTCCATTCCTGGTTGCTAATATTCCAATAGTTTCAGTTTATGTGACAAAACACAGTTTACAGAACCCTTGTACCATCTAAACCGCTGTGAAATATATTTTCAATAACCAAAAATATTGTATTTTCAGCTGTTTGAATCTGGTGTGCAAAACTGAAATTCAGTTCAACCAATTCAGGCCACCATAGACCTACATTACATACAAAATCCCCATAGATAAACAAAAACCCTAGACAAGACAAACACACATACCCACCCTCGTCACACCCTGACCTGACCAAAATAATACAGAAAACATAGAAAACTAAGGTCAGGGCGTGACAACTTAAGATTATGAAGCATATAAATAGCACACATAGAACATATCTACCACTTCTTAGACTTGCATTCAATGAGAATAACAGATCTATAACTCACATGTCTATGTGAATTTGGTTGGGTCGCCCAAAAAGTTTCATATTGCAGCTTTAAGTGATGCTACCACTCTAACCACAGCTCAGCCTTCTCTGGGTTTCATGATGCTTCTACACTCTAATGGAATGTGAAGAGTTTTTGACATTCCGTTCATCATTAAGTTTAGAGATTCACATTATATTCAGTATAAGTGCATGCAGTGAAGCTACGCTCATCTATATATTCATATAAGCCAATTCTAGGTGTCTAAGTGCCAAACAATATAGGGGGGGGAATGTCAATGTCAATGTTTATGTCAATGTTGAAAGTACATTGGGATTGCTACTTTCCCCTTAGAGCAGGACAGGTGTCTTTAGAAGTTACCAAATGTTTGGGTAGGAAGATGGAGTGGGCGGGTGGAGGGGGGAACGAAGTGAACCTTTAATAGAGCTGGGGGAGAGATTTCTCAAAAGATGAAGAGATGGAATTTTCCGCAGGTCATTGATAACTGCAATATCTGTGTTCGAGTCTATGCTCTCAAGTGCCTAAAAGGGAAGGGGAAATCACATCCATACTTCCATTTCATCGATCTTTAGGCTTCTGTGTGATTTCATAATACACTCCCCCCATCCCATCCCATCCCATCCCGTCCTGTCCTGTCCTGTAGGTAATATGGCCACCCTGAAGACTGCTGAAACCACATTGTGTGTCTCTGAGGTATTCATAGTTAGAGAAAGGAGAAAATCTTATTTTCAGGATATGGTGGAAGTCTGTATAGCAGGATTTTTAACCAAGATAGTATTTTGTTCATTCTGGAACTAAAGTAATGGTTCTTGTTCAATTAGGAATAAAATAATGGGTTCTTTATTCTCACTCTCTTTTGTTCGCTCATTATTTCTGGTGTCAATGAGCCATGTGATGGAGACAAAGACCTTTTGTCCTTGACAAATTATCAATAGCTGTGCCAACAGTATGATCCAGCACTTGGATTAAAAGCAGATTTAACCATTTGGCTGTCAGATACTTTGTACAATGAATCCTCTACAAAACACGTACCACTATTATTTCCTTTTTCTCTACATAAAAAGTTCAAGGTAAGAATTTACTTTCGAAAAGTCTTCTTTACTGTGATAGTCGGAATCAATATTCCAGTTGTAATGCCCTTTAGGCTGAATGCTTGAAATATATATTTATTTATTTTGGGGGGGGGGGGGGTGTCTCCATCATAGATAAGGAAAGCTGAACACTTGTGCTCAGCTTGGGCTGAAGAGGATTCATTGAGCAGCTCTGTCCAACTGTGACAGTTCATTGACTGGTAAAATGGAATGGGACGTGAATGCAAGATTAAATCCAAACGCTTCCTACTCGTGTTACCACGGAAGAATCCAAGCATGGTGTGCCCAAAGCACCGCCGCAACTGGTTATATTCTAACAGAAGCCAACTCCTTTGTAGGCGACTCTTTTGTCTGTGCGCACGCCTGCGGTTGGCTGGGTCTCCGTGGGGAAACTTGTGAAGGCTCTCATATCTCTTCCATGGGGAAACTCGTTTAAACCTGTCTGAAGGCTCTCATATATTGGTTCACGTATGGCCTAAAATAAATCTGTTCATATGGGCAGGATATTGTATAACATAAATAAATAAAAATGTGCTGCATTCGTTGGCTTCCTTTTTGACAGAATACATAAAACAGGGTTGGGCGAATATCTTGAAAAATATAATCCATTAACCTACTAATACATTAAGTAAAGCATTAAAAACATGCACATATAAAGAAATGGTATTTCAACCTTGTAGTAATATCTGTGCGGTTGCAGCTTTATAAAGTATTATCTATCTCCTCTTCATTGGACAGCCATTTCCACACCACCACAGGGTTGACTACTAAGCCATCAGCCCTAAAATTGCAGTGTCCCCTCTGGGACGAAAACTCATTCTGCAGGTGTCACGCGCGCACGCACACACACAGGCACAGGCACACACACAGTGATCTAACCAAAACGTACATTGCAAAGGACGACATAGTTAATCGACCGTAAGCTGTAAAATTAGATCGATGCTGTGTGTATACTATGGTTATTTTTGTCATCGATATCTGTATGAAGGAAATAGTACATCAAGGCCCCTAGGATATAAAGGGATTTATGGGAGCTAGACACCACTGTAAATGCCCCCTTGCAAATGTGAAAATGATTACATTTTCCACTCAGATTTATTTTATTTATTTTTTAACCTTCATTTAGCCATGGAGTCATGCTGACACCATGGTATCTTTTGCAGATGAGCCCTGCATGAACACATCAATAAACAACAATTACACTACACATGAAAAGCAAAACCCAATCATATGAAACAAACACATTCTTCAGTAAAAAGGTTATCTAACATCCGCCTGAATTGCTCTAGAGGGTCCAAATCCACCAACGTTAAGGAGTTTTGGAGATGAGGCGCAAAATAACTAAAGCAGATTTACCTAACTAGGTGGAGATTCAAGGGATCTCCAGGGTTAGTCATCCCTGAGTCCAGGTCTGGTAACTATGTCTGAAGGTTTATTTTCATGTCAAATTGACTTTAGTTGACAACTCAACCAAATGTAAGTCAAAACTAAACGTTGAACTGACGTCTGTGTCCAGTGGGATATCTCATATGCAATATGAGAGAGAGAGAGAGATACAGAAGAAAAATAATCTAAAGAGTAGTGACAATAATCGTTTTAAACGAATTTGTCCCGGCCTTAAAGGGGAAGTTCACCCAAAAACATTTTGTGGCCCATTACAACACTTGCCTGGTCGTTTGTCAGTACCCCAGACAGTTTTCAGGACCATTGCTTGAGTATTTAGATGTAGTTAATCAGCTGATTCTACCCCCTCCTTGCCCATAGAAACCCCATGCAATGTCAATGTCCATCATAAATACTTCCCAAACCCACCGTTCTGGTCTCCCATGACCACAATAGTCCTTGTAATGACTTTCCCGGCACAATTTTTCAGCTGACTTATTTCAGTAGGCACATTTTTACCAATGTATTTTGATACCATATGAGAGAGAGAGAGAGAGAGAGAGAGAAATACCTCCCAAACACACCGCTCTGGCCTCGCCTGACCGCAATAGTCCTTGGAATGACTTTCTCTGCACATTTTTACCAATATGAAATCCAGAAAGTAGATTAATGCACCAGAGTCAGGACTAGGTCGGTACTTCCAAGGAGGGCGTGGTTGAAGGATGTAAACAATACTTTTCTGTTCTCACTCACTCACAGTATTTGCTGCCCTCGTCAAATTTAATTAGAGTAAAGAATGTGAGATCGAGAATGAAGAGGAAATTGCAGACCTGCCTTATATTCAGAATGGTACTGTTGTGCCATATCGGTTTGAGCTGGAGTATACTGAGGCTGAGTTGTTCCATTTGCGGGCTGACAGAGAAAAGAGCTAGAGAGAGAGACAGAAGCGAGCAGATATTGAGGAAACACAGGCTCAACTGGAAACGACGTGCCACACCTGACGGTCCAAATTGGAAGCTGTCTGAAGAGTAAGTGTTTTGGCTAATATTACTCACAGGATATTTATATTACTCTCTAAGATGAAAATAAATAGCCTACGTAATGACACCCTTCCAACTGTATTTTCCAGTAACCTGCCTACACCCCATAATGTAACTGGCTACTGTAGTCCCCTTCAAGTTTGTCTGACAATGATGACATGCTGGCTAGGTAAACAGTGTCTAGAACGAGTGGACGCCCACCATAGAAATAGAATGTATGGGATGCAGTCTTCACAATCTGGGTCTACATAAACAATAAGTTATATTACCGAACAGAGTAAGAAGTATAATGTTAATAGTGGTAGTAGAGAAGAACATGTTGCTTGTGTCATGACGTTGGGTTGGGGGTAGGTTTATGACAGTCATAAATACCTCTTTCCCCCTTTTTCTCTCTCCCTACTATAACTGATGTGACATAAGGAAACCCATGGGTTAACATAGAGATTCTGGGTAACATCAGAAGTTGGGGGAAATTAACTATATTCTGGTAATTCGACCAACTGAACATATGCGGTGGTACTTAAGGTATATTATGTCAGTTCGGTTGCCCTCTGACACATTCTCATCAAGGATTGAATGACATAAACTCTACTGTGGAAAGTCTAAATGTCAGAGATATCGGATTCACATGGAATTGTTGTTTAATTCAAATGTTTGAATATGACATTATTTGTGAAGAGATGAAATGTAATTTTAGCTTCCAAATTAGAGATCTGTGCTTTCATAAGTTTTCCTCTGCTCACAGTGGTCCGCCCCTGTGAAGAGGCATGGGTTAATAGACTTTTCAGACACACCCCTCTCCCTCCACTATATAAAGCCACGAACCAGAATATAACTTTCTGTTCCGGGTATGCTAGGATGACGATCCAGTGTCAGAATGGTTCAGATAATCACTATAGATGAAGCCAACATCAGCATGGACTTTGATGGTATGAACTTTGAACTCGTATTCACTACAGAAGTGATATCTCCTAGCCTTTGAGTTAGCAACAGCTAAACGCAGGTTCGGAAGGACAGTCCAAGTATCCCGTCTAATACACACAACGTTCCCGTGACTACCAGAGACATTCTTCAAAGGACAGAGGACTCGGGTTGGCGACACGGGCCATCTACCACCAACCTACTGAAGCGCAGCTCAGAGTAAATATGTATTGCATTTGCCTCTTCAAATGGGCGGTAAATTAATAATGCATAAGATACTGTATTTACGATAGCACAGCTCGCCTATGTTCAAGTCTCCCGCTCTTTCACTAGGACTCAACCCCCCTTCCTTTGTGTAACAAGCTGTCATATCTATTCCGCCCGCTAGGGACGTTTTTCTGTGTGACGTAATTTGTGATCAAGTTATGAGTTAATTGTATATGTGTGATTCTGTGTGATTAGTTAGGTATTTAGTAAATAAATAATTAAACCCAATTTTGTATTGCTGATTCAACTTGTTAGCCAGGATTCTTGCAGATAATCAAGGACTTACAACTTTCAGATGAGACTGAATAAAATGACGATTAATGTGACTGCTATTTAGTAAAATATTACTAAATCTTTAAGAGTTTATTCGAAAGATAACAGCTCTATAAATATTCTTTCGTGGTGTCCCTCTCTAGTTCATTCATGTTTACATGATTAGTTCAATCAGGTAATATTAATTACGGAGAAATTATTTTATAGAATAGCATGTCATAGCAATTAATCTGGCATAGTCAAAGACACGACACTTGCAATTGCCAGTCTAGCTTTTATACCAATAATATCCTAACTGGCCTGTAAACCCACACACAAGAGGATGAAGTACAGCCTCACACTTGACAACTAACACCCTTTGAACAATGAGTTGGCTACACAGTCTTTGAATATACAAGACCAAGAGCCATCAAACGTTTTGTGGCAGGTAGCCATTTGGTCAGAGTTTTGGGCCAGTAACCAAAATATTGCTGGTTTGACTCCCCGAGCCGACAAGATGAAACATCTGTCTATGTGCCGATGAGCAAGGCAATTAATCCTAACTGCTTCTGTTAGTCGCTCTGGATAAGAGTGTCTGCTAAATTACCTAAATGTAAATGTACTGTGCCATTATCATTATGGCTGTAAATTAACATGTTTAATGATCCCTGAGCCTGTTATATTTTATGTTGTATAGGCCTAGGACAATTTATTTATTTATTTTCTTGATTGTTGCATATAACACTGTCATGTATTTATTTCCTGTCTCTCTAGACAATACAGACTGGTCTCTTATCGGATCACCCTGGAGTGGATGCTGAGGGGAGAACATCTTACAATTTAATGTTATTATAAAACATATAAAACAACAATTACACAGTTACTATGCCATGTACACTGTCACTCAGCATTAGTTAGACCAGGGATTTACACACATGTTCAGAGAGCAACTGTCTTGTAGGTTTTCACTCCAACAGGTGAGCTTGATTAGGATTAGGTTGAAAACCTATAGGACAGTAGCTCTCTCAGTACAAGGTTAAAGAACTGTGGGGTTATGTAAAACACAATTGCATAGTCTTTGCGTCCTCTCTCCTTCTCAAAACACATTTGATGAGAAAGCCAGAGGACCTGACCATGGTTGACCAGGATGCGAGGATTATGCAAATGGGATCTTCCCACAGAATCCTACTCATTACTCCATGTGCTGGCTCAGGCCTGGGAGTCAGCCCGGTTCCAAAACTTCACCCTGTGCTAAACAAGCCTACCCAGCTGCCCGAGCCAGATTAATCAAATTCCCACATTGAATAGAACAGGTGTTCCCATGCTAGACAATGATGGCATAATGTGTGGACTGCCGGCCATTGCGAGTGTACCCATAGGAGCAAAGCAGTACGTAAAAGCATAAAGTAAAAGCAGGAAGTGTACCCATCAATCTGAAATGTGATTTGTTCAATCAACTCAACTGACATTACAAAAAATACATTCTGTTGCATCAGCCACATCAGTTAGTATCATTTGAATGGACATTCTACATTACCATGGAAATTATTGCATCACGCACGGAAGGCGGTACCGAGCGCCAACAGGACCCTGAACAGCTTCTACCCCCACGTCATAAGACTGCTAAATAGTGGAAATAGCTAACCGGACTATCTGCATTGACCCTTTTTGCACCAACTTTTTTGATTCATCACATATGCTGCTGTTACTGTTTATTATCTATCACGTTATTCCTAGTTATACAGTGCTGTGAAAGATTTGCTCTATTTTGCATATTTTTTATACTGAATGTTATCAGATCTTCAACCAAAACCTAATATTAGATCAAGGGAACCTGAGTTTACAAATAACACAAAAAGGTATACTTATTATATTTATTTAATTAACAAAGTTATGCAACACCCAATTCCCCTGTGTGAAAAAGTAATTGCCCCCTTACACTCAATAACTGATTGTGCCACCTTTAGCTGCAATGACTGCAACCAAGTGCTTCCTGTAGTTGTTGATCAGTCTCTCACATCGCTGTGGAGAAATTTTGGCCCACTATTTGCATGTACAACTGCTTTAACATAGCGACATTTATGTTTTTTTTTCAAGCATGAACTGCTCGTTTCAAGTCCTGCCACAACATCTCAATTTGGATTAGGTCTGGACTGACTAATTTGTTGCTTTTTAACCATTTTCATGTAGACTTGATTATTTGTTTTGGATCATTGTCTTGCTGCATGACCCAGCGGCACTTCAGTTACAGTTCACTGACGGATGGCCTGACATTCTCCTGTAGAATTCTCTGATACAGAGCAGAATTCATGGTTAAGACAAGCCGCCCAGGTCCTGAGGCAGCAAAGCATCCCCAAACCATCACCACACCACAACCATACTTGACCGTTGGTATAAGGTTCTAACTGTAGAATGCAGTGTTTGGTTTTCGCCAGGCATAATGGGACCCATGTCATCCCAAAAGTTATACTTTTCATCCATCCATAGAACATTCTTCCAAGAGTCTTAATGAGTTGCTTTTTGGCAACTCGAGTCAACTTTTGTGACGAGATGCCTCCTTGGTTGGTTTTCCAACAAGGGTGATGTTGGGAGGTAGGTCTGGTATGTCAACTTTGAAGTCTGGGTCTTTGTAAATTATCTGTTTATCTTCCCACCGCTTGACAGCCTGCTGGACCAAACATGTTCTAGAGTTGAATATCTTCTTTTCAGACACTCTTCTCTACCCAGTCCTGGGCCTGTTTGGAATACTCCACACAGCTTCTCGGATCTCCTGAAAGATGTGTAACAGAATAACAAAACAACACATTTAAATCAGTCCCAATTAGTCTTTCCTTGCATCCTCCTGACAAATTATTGGAGGAGACATGTGTGGAGGGTCATTGGGTCCCCTCTTTGAAAATGATATAAAGATAAAAACAAAGATAAAATCTGAGACAGCATGGTTCATTGTCCTATCCTCATGTTTGTTCCACCACCCCTCTCCTTCTTCCATTCCCTCTCAGGCAGGTGTAAACAGAAAAATTGATTGGTGATGTTGGCTGGTATAGAACAGAGAATCAGTCATTACATGTCAAGTCAGGGCATGAGCTGATATTTAAAATGTCTTAATTGAAATAATGTATAGGCTGGGCTAGTTTATTGTCATTACAACTCATGCACCAGCTAGGACCAGAGCCATGTATCTATATGGCTCTGGCTAGGGCTGTGTCTGACTCATGTACCTTAACTTGGGCAAGTCCTTTTATGCAATCAATAGCACTACAGAAAACTGTGATGCCTAGTAGAAAATAACATACACTTTCTTGTCAGTAACGTTATAATGAAAAAGGGAATTGCATCACAAAGCAAAATAAGCAAAACAGTCGGTAGGACATGATAATGTTACCGTTACAGTAGTAGCTAAGCTAAAAACACAACAAACTAGTACAGGAAATGGCAAACAAATAACATTAGAAATTACTTTGTGGTGACTAGCTAGAGGTGTTAGCAACCTTAAATGGTTGGAACTTTCCCGTCCGTGGTGGAAAGACGGTGGGAACAGAACCCAGTTTCAACCGGTCGCCATTGTAGTCAGTGGTCACAAAGTGAACTGGTGAATGACTTCAGGGGTCGTATCGACCCCATAAGCAGGATGTCGGATGGCCTGCAGGTATGCCTGACACAAAGCTCCATCACGGTCAGGAAAAGAGTGGAAATGTGTAGTTCATCAGTATCTGACCTGAACTTTATCGCACCCGGGTACAATGCACTTCCTTGTGGCCTACGTCACTCAGCTACTCGACTACTAATGTTATTCGCCTTACTTTACTTTAGAGATTACTAAACGCTAGCCTAGCTACCATCTCTTTGTTTACTTCCTTTCTGATTTCCTTTCTTGAAGACCAATAGTAAGACACTCCATCCTCTTCCTGTAATTATCCATCTTAGAACCACGAAGAAGAGTATCTACCGGATTACAGACTACATGGAAAACCTTTACGGTAGCACGAAGTTACGGTAGCACGAATGTACTTTTAACATTAAACAACACATTTATTTGGCAATTCAATGCCGAGACACCAATCATTGTGTATGTAACAATAAATACACATCTTTTTTTAATGCATTTTAGGTAATATCGAAATGCTGAATTTCTGAAATAAAAATACAGATGTCTAAATACTCAAACAATAGACCTAAAAAAATCTTTAACTATTCAAGCTATAAAAGGCAGAGTGAAAATCTCAACCAATGTCTTCACTTTAGCCATCCCTGCCTTCCCATCAGACCCATTTTCACCACTGATGCGGTTTCATCCAAGTGGTTTGATTTGATTTGATTTATTTGACCATTTACAACACAATAAGTTGTGGTCCTCTTTGATGTGACTGACTCAACACAAGAGGACAGGTAGGCTCTGATACACCATTGCTTAGTGAGAAGAGAGAAACCTCCCTTCTCTTCCTAGGCTTTGTGTTGTCTATCATTGGTATGCAGAGTTTGTGTGTGTCTGTTTTTCCATTTAGTTTCCTCTCAGTCTGAACAGATCCTGTTCCTAATCACTACGTTTTGGTTTTGGGGAAGGCATGACCGTTGTGATTTGAAGCTTTTTGAACTTCAACTTCTATCTCAAATACCGTAAGATGACAAGGAAATAAGGAAAATGAACATCCACACACTTTTTTTATTTTATGAAAGTCCTCCTGAGTCTGACTAGCAATTAGTGGGTTCTCCGGTGTTACTAATTAAGTGGTTGGCTTCATCATTTTGTAAGAAAAAGGAGGTACGTTAATTGGTTCCATAACCATCCATCCAATTAGACTGATTGATACAAAATAGGAAGGTCCCATTGGATCGTGCATCTTTTATTGTTCTTCATCTCCAGCTTCCTCTACCCCCTTCTCCTCCCCTCCCGCTCCCCACAGCAAAACAATTTAAGTGATTCAAAGGGAGAAGAGATTGGAAAAAACAGTGCTGCACCTCTTCCTCTGGCAATAAGCACTTAATCAGGGAAATCTTAAATGGGAGTTTTTGATGTCTGAACAAAAATAACTGACTTTGTTCGTGTTACTTTAATGTTTCCAAAAAATTATAAAGACACACAAAGGCGGTGACTCGCTCTGTTCACAAGGATCTTGGCAAGGTTTCCTACAGTGAAGAAAGCAGGCAAAACCTTCCCTAATATTACAATACTGCTGAGGTGTCTCTTCTCCACTTCCTCTCTCTCTTTCTTATTTATCAATCACTTTATTATGTTTCATTGTCTGGCTTATTACATCTGGGATGGATGGGCTGTGCACTCCACCCACTCCCTCTATTTTTGCTGATGGAAATACTAGGCCTAGTGTGAGCCCAGATACTGAAATCGTCTGTTCAGAGTCAGACAGAACATTGTGTACAGCAGAGTCGGTCCTTCTCAACTGTTACAGCCTGAAGGTGGTTATAACTAAAAGGAGCAGACAAATATCTGCAATTATACACAAAGGACTAATGACGAAGCTTGTCTATTTGTTGAGTTAGCTATGTTGTCCATGTCCCTAAAGAAGGGAATGGGCCATGGCAGCTCTCAGGTATTTGCAGTGGGAAAAAGGAACGTCCATCTCACAAAAAACACAGAGTGCATTTTAGACTATGCTGTCTATTTGAAAAACAAATAATTAATATAAATACCTCCAATTACAAACACCCCTGAATATTTGATTGATGATTTATTTACTAGAAGACCAACATAATTTATACTTTGCCACTAAAATAACGAAACATTCTGCAGTGCATGGATGAGACGTTCACTAGGCGAGCGGTTCGCAGAAGAAGAAAACACATTTGTTATCCAGTCGTGGAAGATGCATGAGGCCAGACAGTCCTACACATCGTAAACACTTGACTGTCATTCAAATCAAATCCAAACAAATGTTATTGGTGGTCACATACACATATTTATCAGGTGTTATTTCGGGTGTAGCGACATGCTTGTGTTCCTAGCTCCAACAGTGCAGTTGTATCTAACAATTCACAACAATACACACAAATCTAAAGTAAAATAATTAAATTAAGAAATATATAAATACTAGGATGAGCAATGTCGGAGTGGCATTGACTAAAATACAGTAGAATAGAACACACTATATACAGTTGAAGTCGAAAGTTTACATACACTTAGGTTGGAGTCATTAAAACTCGTTTGTCAACCACTCCACAAATTTCTTGTTAACAAACTATAGTTTTGGCAAGACGAATAGGACATCTACTTTGTGCATGACACAAGTAATTTTTCCAACAATTGTTTACAGATAGGTTATTTCACTTATAACTCACTGTATCACAATTCCAGTGGGTCAGAAGTTTACATACACTAAGTTGACTGTGCCTTTAAACAGCTTGGAAAATTCCAGAAAATGATGTCATGGCTTTAGAAGCTTCTGATAGGCTAATTGACATCATTTGAGTCAATTGGAGGTGTACCTGTGGATGTATTTCAAGGCGTACCTTGCTTCTTTGCTTGACATCATGGGAAAATCAAAAGAAATCAGCCAAGACCTCAGAAAAAAAATTGTAGACCTCCAAAATTTTGGTTCATCCTTGGGAGCAATTTCCAAACGCCTGAAGGTACCACGTTCATCTGTGCAAACAATAGTACACAAGTATAAACACCATGGGACCACGCAGCTGTCATACCGCTCAGGAAGGAGACACGTTCTGTCTCCTGGAGATGAATGTACTTTAGTGCGAAAAGTGCAAATCATTCCCAGAACAACAGCAAAGGACCTTGTGAAGATACTGGAGGAAACAGGTACAAAAGTATCTATATCCACAGTAAAACTAGTCCTATATCGACATAACCTGAAAGGCCACTCAGCAAGGAAGAAGCCACTGCTCCAAAACCGCCATAAAAAAGCCAGACTACGGTTTGCAACTGCACATGGGGACAAAGATCAAACTTTTTTGGAGAAATGTCCTCTGGTCTGGTCAAACAAAAATATAACTGTTTGGCCATAATGACCATCATTATGTTCGGAGGAAAAAGCGGGAGGCGTGCAAGCCGAAGAACATCATCCCAACCATGAAGCACGGGGGTGGCAGCATCATGTTGTGGGGGTGCTTTGCTGCAGGAGGGACTGGTGCAATTCACAAAATAGATGGCATCATGAGGCAAGAAAATTATGTGGATATATTGAAGCAACATCTCAAGACATCAGTCAGGAAGTTAAAGCTTGGTCTTCAATGGGTCTTCCAAATGGACAATGACCCCAAGCATACTTCCAAAGTTGTGGCAAAATGGCTTAAGGACAACAAAGTCAAGGTATTGGAGTGGCCATCACAAAGCCCTGACCTCAATCCTATAGAAAATGTGTGGGCAGAACTGAAAAAGCGTGTGTGAGCAAGGAGGCCTACAAACCTGATTCAGTTACACCAGCTCGGTCAGGAGGAATGGGCCAAAATTCACCCAGCTTATTGTGGGAAGCTTGTGGAAGGCTACCCAAAACGTTTGACCCAAACAATTTAAAGGCAATGCTACCAAATACTAATTGAGTGTATGTAAACTTCTGATCCACTGGGATTGCGATGAAAGAAATAAAAGCTGAAATAAATCATTCTCTCTACTATTTTTCTGACATTTCACATTCTTAAAATAAAGTGGTGATCCTAACTGACCTAAGACAGGGAATTTTTACCTGATTAAATGTCATGAATTGTGAAAAACTGATATTAATTGTATTTGGCTAAGGTGCATGTAAACTTCCGACTTCAACTGTACATATGAAATGAGTAAAGCAGTATGTAAAAATTATTAAAGTGACCAGTGATTCCATGTCTATGTATATAGGGCACATTACATTACAACACTAATCATGATTTGTGTCCCCTTATATAGGTTTTCATCTAATTATCAATTAGATGTCTATCATGTTTCCCTGTTGGATCGTTCTATATACACACTACCGTTCAAACGTTTGGGGTCACTTAGAAATGTCATTGCTTTTGAAAGAAAAGCTTATTTGTCCATTAAAATAACGTCAAATTGATCAGAAATACATTGTAGACATTGTTAATGTTGTAAATGGCTATTGTAGCTGAAAACAGCAGATTTTTTATGGAATATCTACATAAGCGTACAGAGGCCCATTATCAGCAACCATCACTCCTGTGTTCCAATGGCACATTGTGTTAGCTAATTCAAGTTTACCATTTTAAAAGACTAATTGATCACTAGAAAACCCTTTTGCAATTATGTTAGCACAGCTGAAAACTGTAATCCTGATTAAAGAAGCAATAAAACTGTCCTTCTTTAGACAGGTTGAGTATCTGGGGCATCAGCATTTGTGGTTTCGATTACAGGCTCAAAATGACCAGAAACAAAGAGCTTTCTTCTGAAACTTGTCAGTCTATACTTGTTCTGAGAAATGAAGGCTATTCCATGCGAGAAATTGCCAAGAAACTGAAGATCTCTTACAACGCTGTGTACTACTCCCTTCACAGAACAGCGCAAACTGGCTCGAACCAGAATAGAAAGAGGAGTGGGAGGCCCCTGTGCACAACTGAGTAAGTGGACAAGTACATTAGAGTGTCTAGTTTGAGAAACAGACGCCTCACAAGTCCTCAACTGGCAGCTTCATTAAATAATACCCGCAAAACACCAGTCTCAACAGTGAAAAGGCGACTCTGGGATGCTAGCCTTCTAGGGAGAGTTCCTCTGTCCAGTGTCTGTGTTCTTTTGCCCATCTTAATATTTTATTTTCATTGGACAGTCTGAGATATGGCTTTTTCTTTGCAACTCTGCCTAGCATGCCATTATCCCGGAGTCGCCTCTTCACTGTTGACGTTGAGACTGGTGTTTTTCTTTCAAAGATAAGGACATTTCTAAGTGACCCCAAATCTTTGAACGGTAGTGTACGTCCTGCCACCATGCGATATTATTCACAGCAAATAAATGGGACAGCGGGTGAACTTGCTGACACTCCTATTGATACTCAGCTCTGCTGCAAGAGCAGTGTGTGTGCGTGTATAAAGACCCTGAAGATAAATCTGGCCATGCGCCTGGGAGTGAGTGTTCATTTATCAGTGCCTGGCAGTTCCCAGGCGCATGGAGTCGGGCGATGCTGCTTTGACTGGCGTAGGCCAGGTGCATGCATGCGGTGTCAAACTCATTCAATCTTCTTCACAAATCAGAAAACATATCTTACACTTCGTCAAAAAGGAGGCGACCTGTCTGGCTGTCTGAATACAGAGCTACAGTGGGACGTGACAAGTTTCTAGTCTAATCTAGGGATATATCTTTAATACTGAGGAAGAAGCAGCCATCTGGACAGAAAGAGAATATCCAATAATTTGATATTTCCCCTTGTTTTATAATCCGTGGGAATTGTTTTGTGTGTACGGTGTTCATATTAGGACACTCTTAGTAGGAGTTGAGTCATCAGGAGTTGTGTCATCTGAACTAAATGTTTTTTTATTTTTTATTATTTAACTAGGCAAGTCAGTTCTGAACAAATTCTTATTTACAATGACGGCCTAACTTGTGTCAGTTATAGTTGAGTCAGCAGGAGGATTTATTGTAGTATTATTTTTTATAGTCATTTAAAATTGGAGCATGATTCTAGAATATACAGTGTATACAGAATATACAGAAGTGTTATTTTGGTTTGAGATCTGGTCTCACACACACACACATACACACACACACACACATGAAAACCTCTATGTAAATGTGATATTTACATTTTTTTTTTAGATTGATGAGGGAAAAACATATTTAATACATTTTAGAATAAGACTATGACGTAACAAAATGTGGAAAAAGTCAAGGGGTCTGAATTTTTTCAGAATGCACTGTATATATATATACACTGCTCAAAAAAATAAAGGGAACACTTAAACAACACAATGTAACTCCAAGTCAATCACACTTCTGTGAAATCAAACTGTCCACTTAGGAAGCAACACTGATTGACAATAAATTTCACATGCTGTTGTGCAAATGGAATAGACAAAAGATGGAAATTATAGGCAATTAGCAAGACACCCCCAAAAAAGGAGTGATTCTGCAGGTGGTGACCACAGACCACTTCTCAGTTCCTATGCTTCCTGGCTGATGTTTTGGTCACTTTTGAATGCTGGCGGTGCTCTCACTCTAGTGGTAGCATGAGACGGAGTCTACAACCCACACAAGTGGCTCAGGTAGTGCAGTTCATCCAGGATGGCACATCAATGCGAGCTGTGGCAAAAAGGTTTGCTGTGTCTGTCAGCGTAGTGTCCAGAGCATGGAGGCGCTACCAGGAGACAGGCCAGTACATCAGGAGACGTGGAGGAGGCCGTAGGAGGGCAACAACCCAGCAGCAGGACCGCTACCTCCGCCTTTGTGCAAGGAGGTGCACTGCCAGAGCCCTGCAAAATGACCTCCAGCAAGCCACAAATGTGCATGTGTCAGCATATGGTCTCACAAGGGGTCTGAGGATCTCATCTCGGTACCTAATGGCAGTCAGGCTACCTCTGGCGAGCACATAGAGGGCTGTGCGGCCCCACAAAGAAATGCCACCCCACACCATGACTGACCCATCGCCAAACCGGTCATGCTGGAGGATGTTGCAGGCAGCAGAACGTTCTCCACGGCGTCTCCAGACTCTGTCACGTCTGTCACATGTGCTCATGTGCTCAGTGTGAACCTGCTTTCATCTGTGAAGAGCACAGGGCGCCAGTGGCGAATTTGCCAATCTTGGTGTTCTCTGGCAAATGCCAAACGTCCTGCACGGTGTTGGGCTGTAAGCACAACCCCCACCTGTGGACGTCGGGCCCTCATACCACCCTCATGGAGTCTGTTTCTGACCGTTTGAGCAGACACATGCACATTTGTGGCCTGCTGGAGGTCATTTTGCAGGGCGCTGGCAGTGCACCTCCTTGCACAAAGGCGGAGGTAGCGGTCCTGCTGCTGGGTTGTTGCCCTCCTACGGCCTCCTCCACGTCTCCTGATGTACTGGCCTGTCTCCTGGTAGCGCCTCCATGCTCTGGACACTACGCTGACAGACACAGCAAACCTTTTTGCCACAGCTCGCATTGATGTGCCATCCTGGATGAACTGCACTACCTGAGCCACTTGTGTGGGTTGTAGACTCCGTCTCATGCTACCACTAGAGTGAGAGCACCGCCAGCATTCAAAAGTGACCAAAACATCAGCCAGGAAGCATAGGAACTGAGAAGTGGTCTGTGGTCACCACCTGCAGAATCACTCCTTTTTTGGGGGTGTCTTGCTAATTGCCTATAATTTCCACCTTTTGTCTATTCCATTTGCACAACAGCATGTGAAATTTATTGTCAATCAGTGTTGCTTCCTAAGTGGACAGTTTGATTTCACAGAAGTGTGATTGACTTGGAGTTACATTGTGTTGTTTAAGTGTTCCCTTTATTTTTTTGAGCAGTGTATATTCTATGTATACTATATATACAAAAGTATGTCGACACACCTTCAAATTAGTGGATTAGACTATTTCAGCTAAGAGGTGTATAAAATCGAGCATACAGCAATCTCCATAGACAAACATTGGCAGTAGAATGGCCTTACTGAAGAGCTCAGTGACTTTCAATGTAGCACCGTGTTAGGATGCCACCTTTCCAACAAGTCAGTTCAGGAAATTGCTGCCCCAGTGTCATGACTTCCGCCGAAGTTGGTCCCTCTCCTTGTTCGGGCGGCATTCGGCAGTTGACGTCACCGGTTTTCTAGCCGCCACCGATCCACTTTTCATTTTCCATTTGTTTTGTCTTCATTGTACACACCTGGTTTCCATTCCCATAATTATATGTTCCTTATTTAACCCTCTGGTTCCCCCATGGTTTTGTGCGTGTTTGTTCGTTGTAAGTTGGTCTGTTTGTGAGCTTGATTATTTTCCTTCTTGGAATATTTGTTGTTTTGAGTAAAGTTACGTGAATTACTCATCTCTGTGTCCTTCGCCTGACTCCGCCTTACCTGCTACCCCTAGACGCCTTACACCCGGTCAACTGTAAGTGCTGTTATTGGGAAGTGGAATTGTTCGGGAGCAACAATGGCTCAGCTGCAAAGTGGTAGAAAACACAAGATCACAGAACAGGACCACCGAGTGCAAAAATAGTCTGTCCACTCACTACCGACTTCCAAACTGCCTCTGGAAGCAAAATCAGCACATGAACTGTTCGTAGGGAGCTTCATGAAATGAGTTTCTATGGTCGAGCAGCCGCACACAAGCCTAAGATCACCATGTGCAATGTCAAGCGTCGCCTGGAGTGGTCTAAAGTTCACCACCATGGAACTCTGGAGCAGTGGAAACACGTTCTCTGGAGAGATGAATCACGCTTCGCCATCTGGCAGTCCGACGGACAAATCTGGGCTTGGCGCATGCTAGGAGAACACTACCTGCCCGAATGCATATTGCCAACTGTAAAGTGTGGTGGAGGAGGAATAATGGTCTGGGTCTGTTTTCATGATTCGGACTAGACCCCTAAGTACCAGTGAAGGGAAATCTTTACACGACAGCATACAATGACATTCTCATCGATTCTGTGCTTCCAGCTTTGTGGCAACAGTTTGGTGAAAATCCTTTCCTGTTTCAGCATGACAATGCTCCCGTGCACAAAGAGAGATCCATGCCAAAATGGTTTGTCGAGATTGGTGTGGAAGAACTTGATTGCCCTGCACAGAGCTTTGACCTCAACCCCATCGAACACCCTTGGGATGAATTGGAATGACATCTGCGAGCCAGGCCTAATCGCCCAACATCAGTGCCCGACCTCACTAGCTTGATGGAAGCAAGTCCCTGCAGCAAAGTTCAAACATCTAGTGGAAAGCCTTCCCAGAAGAGTGGAGGCTGTTATAGCAGCAAAATGGCATATTAATGCTCATGATTTTGGAATGAAATGTTCGACAAGCAGGTTTTCCACATACTTTTGGTCATGTAGTGTATTTATACAGTATTGTAGTGACGTTAACCCAACACCCAGCAACCTCTTCAACTGGTTCGGACATCTTTTGGCCTAGTGTTTAAGGTGTTGCCTTGACAGTTGCTGGACCCGGGTTTGAGTCCCGGTCGGGACAACCCACTGAATATTCTACATTGATGTCAGAAGTGAGTTGACTTCTGTGAGGCCATTGGAGATACGTGTACACCTCCTGAATTCTGTACAATATACACACACATTACTTTAGAAAATGAAGAGAGTAAGACAAGTCCTGATCACACAACTCCTGCTGACTCAACTCTTACTGAGAGTGTCCTAAAATGGACACCGTTTCAGTATCCCTACCTTACCTTTTATCTCCCCATGTTCAACATATCATCATAACACAGGAGTAGCAAAAACAGTTCTATCCAAACGCTACCTATTTGACTGAGTTGATGAAAGGAAAGGGAAAGGAATAGGGGCAGCTTGAAGACTTGAGGCAGAAAATATATAGAAAAATAGTGCTCCATTGAACGGAGGAAGGACACAGACGAATGGAAGAACACAGACGGACCATGACACAGCTGCAGTCAATACAGCTAGCAGCTAGCGAGAGAAGCAATGCAGAGTGGTCTGACTATACTGCAATTCCTACTCCATTGTGTTAACACATACAGATAAACAACAATATGAACAACAACAACATCAACCCCTACAACAACAACTAACCCTGAATCTAGTGGTCACTGCATGGCCTAAATAAGCACAGTGAACCAACGGAGGGAGCCACAAAACCCCTAAACTTTTCAGCTATAATGAACTGCTGTTTTCCAGGGGACCCAGGCAGATAAGGGGAGAGAAGGAGAGGGGAAGAGGAGCAGAGAAGGGGAGGTAGAGGAGGAGGTGATACTGGGCTATTGAAGTCCCACCCTGGACCACTGCTTCATACATACAACTGATGGTGGCACTTTCTCAGCCAGATAATCAGTAGATATTCAGATATGATCACCTCTCCACACTATAGTGAAATAAATATGTCTCAAATACTCCCATTCAGAATGATGGTGATGACTATATATCTGTGTGAGTGTTGGATGCAGGATGGTGGATGCCCAAAATTTGAATGCCCAAATTTTTACGGCCACTCAATTTTTTTACCAGTCACAATTCCTCTCCACAATAAATCACTTAAAACAACATGTTTTTAATGGTTTTGAAATTGAAATTGATTTAAAAGAACACAGAACATGACATACAGACACACAGTTGTGGTACATTTGAGTCATTTATCAGAAGCGCTTATCCAGAGCAGTTTACAGGAGAAATTATGGTTAAGTGCTTTGCTCAAGGACACATCGACAGATTTTTCCTCTAGTCAGCTCGGGGATTCGAACCAGCAACCTTTCGGCTACTGGCCCAATGCTCTTAATCGCTAGGCTACCTGGTAAAATGACAAATATAATAATAGAAAAGATGAAATGTAAAATACAATCATAGAACAGATTAAATGTACAATAACAGAACAGCATGAGTTGCCTATAAGCAGATCACACTCGAGAAATAAAAAGTGTGAAAATGTCATGTCTGAGTGCCTTCACGGGGATATGGTAAACATGTACGCTAGTAAATTCCCTTCGCTGGCCACTTAATGCGCTTTTAATGCATCTGTCGTGTCTTTGCTATCGTTAAATTGAAGACTTATAGTTTTTATAAAAGATTCCTGTAATTAGGGATTACGCTATCACTTGAGTAATAACGTAACTAATTAACTATGAATTCGAGGGCACCAGGGAAAGTTATTAGATTACAAAGTTATAATTTCCCAATATAACCTTTCAGATATTTTCATATCTGATCAATAGTCTTCTAATTAATGATTTATTTACTCTACCTCGTCAGTCTCATTCCAAACGTCGTAAATCGTTGATTATCTGCACGAACCCAGTCTTCACTATGAGTCATCCATACATCAATTGTCTTAAATCATTTATTTATTACTAACTAATTAATTCACAGAAATGCATAAACAAACAAACTTAAAATAGTTACATGAAATGATGGGAGCAATATGCCCTAGTGGGCTGAACCGGCATGGCGGCTTGTTAGACAAAAGGGATGGATGGGGGGTCGATTCAGAAGTCACTACAGAGTATACTCTTTATAACAATTGACATGCTAATCCTTACACATGAACGCTCACTCATTCGGGAACAATTGCAATCAATATATATATATTTACGCTCATTGTTTGTGTCGTCTTGATCGTCGGAGAGAAGTTCGTTTTGTTGGAGCTCCTTCTGTCGTAGTTATTGTGGATTGTTCAGAGTGACATTCGTTATAGACTGCTTGTTTCGGCGGTTGTCTTTCTTCGCGTTCAATGATTACGAATTCCTAGCTGCAGACTAGTAGTCAATATCAAAGACTTGTTCTCATTCGTCTTAAGAGTTTAACCACGTGGTATGGTTAAAGATGCACCAATGGTACTTTAACCTTCATTCTCCTCCTAATGGAGAAAAGCATGGTCTAAATGGTAATTTCTTAAAGTTGGGTTTTATTCAGATAGCAGAGAGGGGTGGTTCCATGGTCTCTGACCCAACTGGCTCAGGGGCGGTCCTTGGATTTAGTTCAAATACAACAGGGAGTTGTATTTTTCTTCATTAAACAGTTCAAAATCATATTACACAATTATACAAACAGTATCATACTCACTCATTCATTTTATACAACACACAGATGTAAACCTCATATCTGAGGTTATTATATAAACAGCGTTATGGTAATGTGGTCACACAGTCTCACATGAGTTTCCCACGTGGTGACAAATGGACCGGTTCATAGCTGGACTGTCCACCGATATTTCATACTTTTGCAGGAATATGAAATATGTTCGTACCCCAAGTTCTGTGAGGTGGAAGAGAATTCCTTTGTCCTGAAAGTTTACCCTCTCTCTTAATACTGTTTGTTTGTGGTGGGGGGATTCTCAGGAATTTACGACATCTCTCTGTGATCACCGCATGGGTTGTGGTAGGAAAGGGAGAGGCAGAGAGAGGGGGATGGGGTTTGAAGTACCCAAGCAGGCAACATCATGACACATCTCTCAATTAGATTGACAACTACAGTGTGTCAGTTTAACTACAGTAGAGTTTCCCACATAGTGGGTCAGAATCCACATGGTGAGTTGTAGCAAGTTTCTACAGGATAAACAGGTGATTTATGAAAACTTTGGGTGGGATATGTGTGACTGTCTGGGTTCCAACCTGGGTCTCCTGTGTGCCACAAGACCGTGTGATCCTGTTGAGTAAATTTGATTGGGTAGCTAACACATCTTAAAGTCTCAAGTAAGATAACTCACAGAACCACTTCCCATTACATATGGCACACACACAAACATACACTTGACTGAAATTGGTCTAGGCTAGCTCTCCTCTTCAGACTAATCTTCCTCCTCATCCTCTCTCTCTTGCGACTCTCTGCTCCATAAAGTCTGGACTTCTGGACCAAACGCTGGCTTCATGCCACAGCTGAATGGCTGGGGTGGGGTCAAAATCTTCTATGGAAGGAGTTGACAGCTGAACAGTCAGCAGATCTGACAGTGGGTCAGGTTTCAGGCCTGACCTCCAGTTGCTCTTCACTTTCTTCATGAGGTGGAGGCTGGCAGTGTCAGGACGAGATCTACCAGCTGAAGAAGGTCAGGGCACGGGTGTTTGAGGATCCTGTGGACCTTGGGCCAGGATATCTACTCCACGCCGCTCTTTGGGTCCTGGTAGAGCCTGGCATTCAGGATGGTTTACTGGTCTGGGATCAGATCCACATCAGCACTGCACAAAAGTGCCTTGTTAGATCGTCAACCTCTGAATCTCCAAAATCTGAAAAGACATACAATAACTAAAATAATATTTAGTTATATGCTTTCACGGGTTGTTAGCAAGTGTGGGTTGTTAGTAAGATCAGGAGTGTTATTGTAAGATGCTAAGTTTTCTGCAACAGGTCCATTTTGCAGATCCACCAGTTTTGTGGCATGTAGGATCTCAGAGCTGATATCACCAAATCTCTTGTCCATCCTTTGGCACTGCTGGTCAATGAGTTTGCACATGGATGATGTCACACGAACCAGGGTAATGTCATCTCTGGGTGTCAGACTTACACCCTCATAGGTATCTGTGTTGGCCAGACAAGCATTCAGCTTGGGACCAGGTCTGTATGGCAGAGAATACAACATAGCGTATTCAGAGAAACAATTTGTATGTTGGTCCCATGTTTCATGAGCTGAAATAAAAGATCCCTGAAATGTTTCATACACACAAAAAGCTTATTTCTCTCAACTTTTGTGCATAAATTAGTTTACATCCATGTTAGTGAGAATTTCTACTTTGCCAAGATAATCCATCAACCTGACAGGTGTGGCATATCAAGAAGGTGATTAAACAGCATGAACATTACACAGGTGCACCTTCTGCTCTGGACAATAAAAGGCCACTCTAAAATGTACAGTTATGTCCCATAGCACAATGTCACAGATGTCTCAAGTTTTGAGGGAGCATAGAATTGGCATGCTGACTGCAGGAATGTCCACCAGAGCTGATGCCAGCAGAGCTAATTTAATGTTAATTTATCTGCCATAAAATGCCTCCGTCATTTTAGAGAATTTGACTGATTTCCTCATAACAGTAAAATCTTTGAAATTGTTGCATGTTGCGTTTATATTTTTGTTCAGTATCAACAATTCTATGAATTAATCATTAAAAAAATATTCATACTACCTGCTTTTGTGTTTGTTCAACAATGCCTGGGTGGTGGTCAGGCAGCTGTGGACCTCAGCCACTGTCACGGAGGTTCTCTGCAACGTAAAATACATGTTGCTGAGGTGTGTGAGGAAATTGTGCATGAAGCAGCTGTTCCGTACCACAGCCACATAACCTGCTGTACTATGGAAGCTGTGCACCTTACTCTGCTGCACCGGATTATCCCCCTTAGCATCTGTTGACTGAATCTTAAAAAACAAACAAATATACAAACAAATAATTACTATGACATTTAATATTTTCAGGTTAAATGATATATTTTAATAAACAGAATTTAACTCAAACAAACTAACCTACACTACCTATAACCTACTACCTGCTCTAGGTGAAGTCCCCTGTACCTTGTAAGTAAATGTTCTCGGCCTCAGAAGTTGAGAGACCTACCCTCCTGTTGGGATGAGCGGTCTCAGTCCCAACACCGTGAAGCTGTTTTTGAGGTTGGCCCTGTTCAAAGGTCTCTTGTGATAGAACACATAGAGGCCATGACTGTATATTTGAATGCTAGCTCAAGGCAATGGGCCATGCAGTGGATGCCTAGCATGTAGAACTTGTTGCCATGCAGCCTGCTCACTAACTCTGTTTTGGACCCCGTCATCACGGATGCTCCATCAGTTGCAACAGCAACAAGCTTCTCCTGCAAATCACCTCCTGTGCTGTGCTGTTGTTCTCGTCTTGACTGCTTGCTCCACATACTGCCCTCATCATGCTATGTATTGCCTCAGTGATGGTCTCTGCATCTGCCTTCTCAATTGCCTGAATTCCCATGAACTGGACCTTAACTTTTCCTTCCTGGCACAGTCTCAGACACACCAGCTCTTCCTCCATCCTGCACTCTCTGTAGACCCATCTGACATGATTGCCAGGTACTTTGCAATAGAAATGTTTGCTTTGAACAGTCTTCTAGCCACCTCAGCTATGTAGAACATGAACACTCTGGCCTCTTTGTGGTTTCTGTGTTTCCTACCGACAGACCCTAGCTAGCTTTCATATTTTATTAATCTGTTTAGCTAGCTAGCTATAACATCACTGAGCTACACTATAACTAGGTAGCCTAGCTAGACAGAACTCACTGTTAACAAGTACAGTCAAATCTAGCTAGAAGCTAATACAATTTAGACATGCTTTATTGGCCTTGAAAAAGTTACACAACATGTCATTTCTTCCTCGCACATCCAAACATAGTCGGGGAATGGTCTTCCCTTTTTCCCGATCGCATTGGACATTTCTGAACAGGATGTTCATCCTTTCAAACTGGGACGATTGCATGGATGAGATGGCTTTCATTGCGACGTTCTCCTCTGGGTGACTAGTCTTGGCCCGTTCTGTTGCATGACATCGTAGGTGGCACTTCGATGACTAGTGGTCTGAATGGCTTCAAGCTTCAGGTTTTTGGTACCCATCATAAATGAATTGGTCTGACATTTGACAGATGAGTAGACGGCAGCGCGAACAGTACAATTGCTCTTCTTTGTCATCATACACTTTGCTTCTATTTAATTGTCTTTGTCTTTGGTTGATGTTGATACTACGGCTGGCCTTTAAACAGCAGCAATGTGCCGCCACATTATTGCTAACGTTACAAGGGCTAACAAGCTAGCAAGCAAGCTAAACACATTCACCTCAGCCAACACACATGTGCCTCAGCCATGCTTGGTTCGCGCTGACAGATTTTGAGTCAACCCTCTCGCCATGCCCCTCTGCCTCAGCTAACTAGTTTCAGAGTAGGAGGCCCATTCGGTTAGACCAACCAGAGACCAACCAGGCGATACACTCATTACATGCGTTGTTGAATGTCCAATCAGCGAGAGAATCTGAAAACTAGACAGATTCATGGGAGTTGAAGTGTGTGAGTATTTCGGAAGTTTTGGTAATGATTTGGGAGGTATTTACTGAACGCTCTTTTTGGCTAATGTTGGCTACCTGCCATCGTGGCTGGCAGGTTTGGCAAATCTATATGCCAAAGCAAAAAGTTACCAGCATTTGGCAGGTGTTCATTTCCAAACCTGATTGGATGATTAAGTCTTTAGGGTATCCATAACTAGAACAACAGAAGGCTCAAATTGGCATCAATGGAAAGGGGGAGGAGTGACCTTACTAAACCTTTAGAGCTACAGTGGAAAAATCTGGCAGAGAGCAGTGTTAGTGTGGATGGAAATGGTGTTAATTGTTTCCATGAGACCACATATTGAGTCAACAGATCATGGTAAGCCAGATAATGGTGTGTAAACACACACATAAACTGTATTTGAACTGTCGGCTACTTTACATAAAATCCAATATATTAAACAAACTATTTTTGTGGAAAATAATGGATACACATTACTGTTGGAGAGTGTTCCGTCTCTCACTGAACAACAGAACAAAACAGACTGCCCTATTTTAGACTGCCCTGTCTCTCTCTCTCGCTCTCTGCCTCTCCCTTTCTCGAGCTGAATGCCAGACAGATGTTTTCTAAAGAACAAGGTTTCCATCTATTTTATCCTATATTATTTTCTAGGTTACTGACTCTGCTTCCTCTCTATCATTCTCTTATTCTTAGTCTCCCTACTGTTTTGTGTAGAAAAATATGCAAAAAAAATATTTTTGTGATGGATGTATAGAGACGAAACCTGAAAAATCTCCAGAGACAAGATAAGGAAGGAAAATCGAAGGCAGAGCTAAGAATATCTCAAATGTATATTTTTTCAGTTGATGTTTTGGCCCTCGATCTTCTCCCACAAAGCGTCAGTTGAAGACTCAACCCAAAGACAAACATTAAACTCTCTCTTCCTACATCAAGACTCTTTGCACTAGCTAAACGTATCACCTCTCCAGACATGAGCGCTAAAGGTGTTTGAATAATCACCAAGTCATTTTGGGTAAAAAAGCATTCTCAAGTCATTGGGGTAACAACAAATAAGCCAAACAGAAAAGATCTCCCTCTCTTATTAGTGTAGTCCTTTGCTTTCCCCCTTTCCAGACTGAATCAATGTTTGCTTTTGCTTCAGCATGAATAATGTATGGTTTAGGAAACTAGCTTAAAGCCGCTCCGTAAATATTTAGTGGTTCGTTCCGTTAGTTGCAGTCTGACCTGATGCAATTCCTTCACTTCAATTAAATGGAATCGATGTCTCTCGTCTCACATGAACTACTTCTCATTTTCTATAAAGGCTTGTGTCTTAATATGTACAGTATATAGGTAGTCATTGTAAATAAGAATTTGTTCATAACTGACTTGCCTAGTGAAATAAAGGTTAAAATACAAAAAATATATATAAACTCAGAAAACAAAAGACACGTCCTCTCACTGTCAACTGCGTTTATTTTCAGCAAACTTAACATGTATAAATATTTGTATGAACATAACAAGATTCAACAACTGAGACATAAACTGAACAAGTTCCACGGACATGTGACTAACAGAAATGGAACAATGTGTCGCTGAACAAAGGGGGGTCAACATCAAAAGTAACAGTCAGTATCTGATGTGGCCACCAGTTATATTAAGTACTGACGTGCATCTCCTCCTCATGGACTGCACCAGATTTGCCAGTTCTTGCTGTGAGCTGTTACCCCACTCCTCCACGAAGGCACCTGCACGTTTCCCGGACATTTCTTGGGGGAATGGCCCTAGCCCTCACCCTCCGATCCAACAGGTCCCAGACGTGCTCAATGGGATTGAGATCCGGGCTCTTCGCTGGCCATGGCAGAACACTGACATTCCTGTCTTGCAGGAAATCACGCACAGAATGAGCAGTATGGCTGTTGGCATTGTCATGCTGGAGGGTCATGTCCGTATGAGCCTGCAGGAAGGGTACCACATGAGGGAGGAGGATGTCCCTGTAATGACAATAAGCTCAGTCCGATGATGCTGTGACACACCGCCCCAGATCATGATGGACCCTCCACTTCCAAATCGATCCCGCTCCAGAGTACAGGCCTCGGTGTAACGCTCATTCCTTCGACGATAAGCGCGAATCCGACCATCACCCCTGGTGAGACAAAACCGCGACTCGTCAATGAAGAGCACTTTTAATCCTGTCTGGTCCAGCGATGGTGGGTTTGTGCCTATAGGCGACGTTGTTGCTGGTGATGTCTGGTGAGGACCTGCCTTACAACAGGCCTACAAGCCCTCAGTCCAGCCTCTCTCAGCCTATTGCGGACAGTCTGAGCACTGATTGAGGGATTGTGCATTCCTGGTGTAACTCGGGCAGTTGTTGTTGCCATCCTGTACCTGTCCCGCAGGTGTGATGTTCGGATGTACCAATCCTGTGCAGGTGTTTTTACACGTGGTCTACCACTGCGGGGATGATCAGCTGTTTGTCCTGTCTCCCTGTAGCGCTGTCTTAGGCGTCTCACAGCACGGACATTGCAATTTATTGCCCTGGCCACATCTGCAGTCCTCATGCCTCCTTGCAGCATGCCTAAGGCACGTTCACGCAGATGAGCAGGGACCCTGGGCATATTTATTTTGGTGTTTTTCAGAGTCAGTAGAAAGGCCTCTTTAGTGTCCTAAGTTTTCATAACTGTGACCTTAATTGCCTACCGTCTGTAAGCTGTTAGTGTCTTAACAGCCGTTCCACAGGTGCATGTTCATTAATTGTTTATGGTTCACCGAACAAGCATAGGAAACAGTGTTTTAACCCTTTACAATGAAGATATGAGAAGTTATTTGGATTTTTACGAATTATCTTTGAAAGACAGGGTTCTGAAAAAGGGACATTTTTTGCTGAGTTTTTTAATGAAGCTGCCAGTTGAGGACTTGTGAGGCGTCTGTTTCTCAAACTAGACACTCTAATATACTTGTCCGCTTGCTCAGCTGTGCACGGGGGCCTCCCACTACTCTTTATATTCTGGTTCGAGCCAGTTTGCGCTGTTCAGTGAAGGGAGTAGTACACAGCTTTCGAGACAGTTTGCGCTGTTCAGTGAAGGGAGTAGTACACAGCGTTGTACGAGATCTTCAGTTTCTTGGCAATTTCTCGCATGGAATAGCCTTCATTTCTCAAAACAAGTATAGACTGACGAGTTTCAGAAGAAAGTTCTTTGTTTCTGGCCATTTTGAGCCTGTAATCAAACCCATAAATACTGATGCTCCAGATACTCAACTAGCCTTTTGAAATTATAAACTTGGATTAGCTAACACAACGTGCCATTGGAACACAGGAGTGATGGTTGCTGATAATGGGCCTCTGTACGCCTATGTAGATATTCTAACACGTTTGAAGGTAAGACCTAGGTGCAGACAATGTTGAAGTAACAAAAGTTTATTAATTTGAACACAGGCAGTCAAAGGTACAGGACGGCAGACAGGCTCAGGGTCAGAGGTCGGTAATCCAGGGTAGTGGGGCAAAGGTACGGGACGGTAGGCAGTCTCAGCGTCAGAGCAGGCAGAAAGAAAGGTCAAAACCGGGAAATCTAGAAAACAAGCACTATAGAAAGGACAGGAGCAAGGGGGAAAACGCTGGTAGGTATGAATGAAAAAAATGAACAGGCAACAGACAACACAGGTATAAATACACAGGGGATAATGGGGAAGATGGGCAACACCTAGAGAGGGATGGAGACAATCACAAAGACAGGTGAAACAGATCATCATTTTTGTACTTATTTTGTACATAATGTTGCCGCTACTGTCTCTAATGATTGAAAATAACTTCTGGACATCAGAATTGTGATTACTCACCACGGACTGGCAGAATCCATTTTTTCCCTTTAACTTCACTAGGTTAGGGGGCAGCATTCAGAATTTTGGATGAAAAGCCTGCTACTCAGGCTCAGAAGCTAGGATATGCATATAATTGGTATATGCGGATAGAAAACACTCTGAAGTTTCCAAAACTGTTAAAATAATGTCTGTGAGTATAACAGAACTGATATGGCAGCCAAAACCTGAGGAAAATCCCTCCAGGAAGTACTATTATTTTGAAAGGCTTTTTTCCATTGAAAGCCTATCCACCATACAAAGACTTAGGACCCAGTTCACGATCTCTATGGCTTCTTCTACATGTGGCCAGTTTTTAGGCATTGTTTCAGGCTTTTACTCTGAAAAATTAGGGAGATACAGCACTTTCAATGAGTGGACAGTGGAGATTTCCAGACATGAGTCCAGCGCGTGATCGGGAGTGCGCATTTCTTGTTTCTACTTTTCTATTGACGAAGCTTTTGTCCGATGGAAATATTATTGATTATTTATGACAAAAACAACCTGAGGATTGATTTTAAACATCGTTTGATATGTTTCTACTAACTTGTATTGTACTTTTTGACTTTTCGTCTGGATGTTGAGAGTGCGCTTTGTGCCTTTTGGATTACTGAACTAAACGCACCAACAAAACTGAGGTTTTTGGTCATAAAGAGGGACATTATTGAATAAAACGAACATTTATTGTCTAAGGAGACCTGGGAGTGCCACCAGATGAAGATCATCAAGGGTAAGTGATTCATTTTAATACTATTTCTGACTTTTGTGACACCTCTCCTTGGTTGGAAAATGACTGTATGGTTTTCTGTGGCTAGGCGCTGACCTAACATAATCGCATGGTGTGCTTTCGCCGTAAAGCCTTTTTGAAATCTGACACTGTGGTTGGATTTACAAGAAGAAGAAGGGACGCTACCATCCCACTGGTACCAGGGAGGTTAACGAGTCTGAAGAGCCCGTCGCGAACGATATACTACTTTCTCAGGAACAGGCCCAGATCCCCGTGATCTGCGTAAAGAGCAGGCGGAGAAAAAGGGTCCAGAGGGCGGGTTGCCTTCTTAGAATTCGTAGGCGATCGAATAAACCTCCACTTCCTTCCATTCTGCTAACAAACGTGCAATCTTTGGAGAATAAAATAAACCTACGTGGAAGATTCAACTACCAACGGGACATTAAAAAATTTAATATCCTATGCTTTACGGAGTCGTGGCTGAATGACGACACTATCAACATACAGCTGGCTGGTTATACGCTGCACCGGCAGGATAGAACAGCGGCATCTGGTAAGACAAGGGGCGGCGGACTATGTGTTTTTGTAAATACCAGCTTGTGCACGATATCTAAGGAAGTCTCGAGCTATTGCTCGCCTGAGGTTGAGTATTTCATGATAAGCTGTAGACCACACTATCTACCTAGAGAGTTTTCGTCTGTATTTTTTGTAGCTGTTTACATACCACCACAGTCAGAGGCTGGCACTAAGACAGCATTGAATGAACTGTATTCCGCCTTAAGAAAACGCCCACCCGGAGGCAGTGTTCCTAGTAGCCGGGGACTTTAATGCAGGAAAACTTAAATCCGTTTTACCAAATTTCTATCAGCATGTTAAATGTGTAACCAGAGGAAAAATAACTCTGGACCACCTTTACTCTACACACAGAGACGCATACAAAGCTCTCCCTCACCCTCCATTTGGCAAATCTGACCATAATTCTATCCTACTGATTCCTGCTTACAAGCAAATATTTAAGCAAGAAGCACCGGTGACTAGATCAATAAAAAAGTGATCAGATGAAGCAGATGCTAAGCTACAGGACTGCTTGGCTAGCACAAGCTGGAATATGTTCCGGGATTCTTCAGATGGCATTGAGGAGTACACCACATCAGCCATTGGCTTCATCAATAAGTGCATCGATGACGTCGTACCCATAGTGACCGTACGTACAGTACATACCTGTCATAATTTGTACCTGTCATGACGTTGGCAGTGGGGGTAGGTTTATGACAGTCATAAATACCTCTTTCCCCCTTTTTCTCTCTCCCTACTATAACTGATGTGACATAAGAAAACCCCTTGGTTAACATAGAGATTCTGGGGACATCAGAAGGTGGGGGGAAATGAACTATATTCTGGTAATCCGACCAACTGAACATATGCGGTGGTACTTAAGGTATATTATGTCAGTTCGGTTGCCCTCTGACACATTCTCATCAATGATAGAATGACATAAACTCTACTGTGGAAAGTCTAAACGTCAGAGGTATCGGATTCACATGGAATTGTTGTTTAATTCAAATGTTTGAATATGAAATTATTTGTGAAGAGATTAAATGTAATTTTAGCTTCCAAATGAGAGATCTGGGCTTTCATAAGTTTTCCTCTGCTCACAGTGGCCCGCCCCTGTGAAGAGGGATGGGTTATAAACTTTTCAGACACACCCCTCTCCCTCCACTATAAAAGCCATTGACAAGAATATAACTTTCTGTTCCGGGACACTAGGATGACGATCCGATGTCAGAATGGTTCAGACAATAACTACAGAACTAAGCCAACATCAGCATGGACTTTGGTTGCAAATGGTATGAACTTTGAACTCGTATTCACTACAGAAGTGATACCGTCTAGCCGTTGAGTTAGCAACAGCCGCTACAAACGCAGGTTAGGAAGGACAGTCAGAGTATCCCGTCTACTACACACGACGCTACTCCAACGAATCCAGTGACCACCAGAGACATTCTTCAAAGGACAGAGGACTCGGGTTGGCGATACGGTCTTCCATCTACCACCAACCTACTGAAGCGCAGCTCAGAGTAAATATTTATTGCATTTTCCTTCTTCAAATGGGCGGTAATATAGAATGCATAAGATACTGTATCTACGATGGTACAGCTTCGCCTATGTTCCAGTCTCCCGCTCTTTCACTAAAATCCCGCCCCTTTTCTTTGTGTAACAAGCTGTCATATCTATTCCGCCCGCTAGGGACGTTTTTCTGTATGACGTAATTTGTGATCAAGTTATGATTTCATTGTGTATGTGTGATTCTGTGTGATTAGTTAGGTATTTAGTAAATAAATAATTAAACCCAATTTTGTATTGCTGATTCAACTTGTTAGCCAGGATTCTTGCAGATAACAAGGATTTACCACTTTCAGATGAGACTGAATAAAATGACGATTAAGGTGACTGCTATGGATGTAAAATATTACTAAATCTTTAAGAGTTTATTCGGAAGATAACAGCTCTATAAATATTATTTCGTGGTGTCCCTCTCTAGTTAATTAATATTTACATGATTAGTTCAATCAGGTAATATTAATTACGGAGAAATTATTTTATAGAATAGCATGTCATAGCAATTAATCTGGCATAGTCAAAGACACGACATACCCCACCAGAAGCCATGGATTACAGGCAACACCTGCACTGAGCTAAAGGCTAGAGCTGCCACTTTCAAGGAGAAGGACTCCAACCTGGAAGCTTATAAGAAATCCCGCTATGCCCTCCGACGAACCATCAAACAGGCAAAGTGTCAATACAGGACTAAGATCGAATCGTACTGCACCGGCTCTGAAGCTCGTCGGATGTGGCAGGCCTTGCAAAACAATACAGACTACAAAGGGAACCACAGCCGAAAGCTGTCCAGTGACACAAGCCTACCAGATGAGTTAAACTCCTTCTATGCTCGCTTCAAGGCAAATAACACTGACACATGCATGAGAGCACCAGCTGTTCCGGACAACTGTGTGATCACGCTCTCCGCAGCCGATGTGAGTAGGACCTTTAAACAGGTTGACGTTCACAAGGCCGCAGGGCCAGACGGATTACCAGGACGTGTACTGCGATTATGCACTGACCAACTGGCAAGTGTCTTCACTGACATTTTCAACCTCTCCCTGTCTGAGTCTGTAATACCAACATGTTTTAAGCAGGCCACCAAAGTGCCTGTTCCCAAGAACACTAAGGTAACCTGCCTAAATGACTACCGACCCGTAGCACTGACGTCTGTAGCCATGAAGTGCTTTGAAAGGCTGGTCATGGCTCACATCAATACCATTATCCCAGATGCCCTAGACCCACTCCAATTTGCATACTGCTCCAACAGATCCACAGATGATGCAATCTCTATTGCACTCCACACTGCACTTTCCCACCTGGACAAAAGGAACACCTATGTGAGAATGCTATTCATTGACTACAGCTCAGCGTTCAAAACCATGGTGCCCTCAAAGCTCATCACTAAGCTAAGGACTCTGGGACTAAACACCTCCCTCTGCAACTGGATCCTGGACTTCCTGATGGTACACCCCCAGATGGTAAGGGTAGGTAACAACACATCTGCCACGCTGATCCTCAACATCGGGGCCCCTCAGGGGTGCGGGCTCAGTCCCCTCCTGTACTCCCTGTTCACTCATGACTGCACGGCCACGCACGACTCTAACACCATCATTAAGTTTGTCGATGACACAACAGTGGTAGGCATGATCACCGACAGCGATGAGACAGCCTATAGGGAGGAGGTCAGAGACCTGGCCGTGTGGTGTCAGGACAACAACCTCTCCCTCAACGTGATCAAGACAAAAGAGATGATTGTGGACTACAGGAAAAAGAGGACCGAGCATGCGCCCATTCTCATTGACGGGGCTGTAGTGGAGCAGGTTGAGAGCTTCAAGTTCCTTGGTGTCTACATCACCAACAAACTAATATGGTCCAAGCACACAAAGACAGTCGTGAAGAGGGCACAACAAAAACTATTCCCCCTCAGGAGACTGAAAAGATTTGGCATGGGCCCTCAGATCCTCAAAAGGTTCTACAGCTCCACCATCGTGAGCATCCTGACTGGTTGCATCACTGCCTGGTATGGCAACTGCTTAAACCTCCAACCGCAAGGCATTACAGAGGGTAGTGCGTACGGCCCAGTACATCACTGGGGCCAAGCTTCCTGCCATCCAGGACCTCTATACCAGGCGGTGTCAGAGGAAGGCCCTAAAAATTGTCAAAGACATCAAGCACCCAAGCATGGACTGTTCTCTCTGCTACCGCACGGCAAGCGGTACCAGAGCGCCAAGTCTAGGTCCAAGAGGGTTCTAAACAGCTTCTACCCCCAAGCCATAAGACTCCTGAACACCTAATCAAATGGCTACCCTGACTATTTGCATTGCCTCCCCCCCTCTTTTACACCACTGCTACTCTCTATCGTTATCATCTATGCATAGTCACTTTAATAACTCTTCCTATATGTACGTACATATTACCTCAACTAACCGGTGCCCCCGCACATTGACACTGTACCGGTACCCCCCTGTATATGTTCTGCTATTTTTATTTTACTGCTGCTCTATAATTATTTGTTACTTTTATTTCTTGTTCTTATCCAAAAAAATTTGAACTGCATTGTTGGTTAGAGGCTCGTCAGTAAACATTTCAACTGTAAGGTCTACACCTTTTGTATTCGGCGTGTGTGACTAATAACATTTGATTTGATTGTGGTAGTGATTCTTCCTCACGCTCACAGGCTATTCCCCTACAACAAGACCAATGTCTTGCTAGGAATCAGTGTTTTGCAGAGAGACCCCATGGCTCTTACATTATGTAACTGACAGACTCGCATCTCACTGTAATAATACTCAAAACTCACTCGCAATTGCGTTGATTCTCGCAATTCGTTCATTTCAATACAGAGAGTCCCCTTATTATCAGTTTATTCTCATTGAAGAGAATTGAAATATAGCAGTGGTTCCCAAACTTTTTATCGTCCCATACCCTTTCAAACATTCAACCTCCCGCTGCGTACCCACTCTAGCACCAGGGTCAGCGCACTCTCAAATGAGTGTGAATTTTTGTCACACCCCAGCTCGTGGGAAGTGACAAAGAGCTCTTATAGGACCAGGGCACAGATAATAATATAATACTAATCAATCATTTTGCTCTTCATTTAGCCATCTTACATAAAAAAACATATTTGTTTATCAAATATTGTGAATAACTCACCACAGGTTAATATTGAAGGTTGTGCTTGAAAGGATGCACATAACTCTGCAATGTTGGGTTGTATTGAGAGAGTCTCAGTCTTAAATCATTTTCCACACACAGTCTGTGGCTGTATTTAGTTTTCATGCTAGTGAGGGACGAGAATCCACTCTCACATAGGTACGTGGTTGCAAAGGGCATCAGTGTCTTAACAGCGCGACTTGCCAAGGCAAGAAACGCTGAGCGCAGCCCTATCCAGAAATCTGGCAGGGACGTCTGATTAAATTCAATTTTCACAGAACCGCTTGTTGCAATTTCGATGAGACTGTCTTGTTCAGATATTGGTAAGTGGACTGGAGGCAGGGCATGAAAGGGATAACAAATCCAGTTGTTTGTGTCGTCCGTTTCGGGTAAGTACCTGCGTAACTGTGCACCCAGCTCACTCAGGTGTTTCGCTATATCATATTTGACATTTTCTGTAAGCTTGAGTTCATTTGCACACAAAAAAATCTTACAATGATGGAAAGACCTGTGTGTTGTCCTTGTTAATGCAGACAGAAAAGAGCATAACTTCTTAATCATAGCCTCAAATTTGTCCCGCACATTCAATATAGTTGCGGAGAGTCCCTGTAATTCTAGATTCAGATCATTCAGGTGAGAAAAAACGTCACGCAGATAGACCAGTCGTGTGAGAAACTCATCATCATGCAAGCAGTCAGACAAGTGAAAATTATGGTCAGTTAAGAAAACTTTCAGCTTAAAAAAATAATACTTTAATACTTTGCCCCTTAACCAGCGCACTTCTGTATGTTGTAAACGCGTTACATGGTCGCTGCACATATCATTTCATAATGCAGAAAATACACAAGAGTTCAGGGGCCTTGCTTGAACAAAGTTAACCATTTTCACTGTAGTGTCCAAAACGTCACTCAAGCTGTCAGACATTCCCTTGGCAGCAAGAGCCTCTCGTGGATGCTGCAGTGTACCCAAGTGTAGTCGGGAGCAACTGCTTGCACTCGCGTTACCACTCCATACCTAAACTAGAGGTATCGGGACTAAATTTACATTTACAAAAATCTCTACCAGAGGAGGCTGGTGGGTGGAGCTATAGGAGGACAGGCTCATTGTAATGTCTGGAATGGAATAAATGGAACAGTGTAAAACACATTGAACATAACGGAAACCATATAGCCCTCCTATACGTACTCCCACCAGTCTCCTCTGATACATACAGTTGAAGTCAGAAGTTTACATACACTTAGGTTGGAGTCATTAAAACTCGTTTTTCAACCACTCCACACATTTCTTGTTAACAAACTATAGTTTTGGCAAGTCGGTTAGGGAATCTACTTTGTGCATGACACAAGTAATTTTTCCAACAATTGTTTACAGACAGATTATTTCACTTATAATTCACTGTATCACAATTCCGGAGGGTCAGATGTTTATGTTCACGAAGTTGACTGTGCCTTTAAACAGCTTGGAAAATTCCAGAAAATAATGTAATGGCTAGAAGCTTCTGATAGGCTAATTGACATCATGTGAGTCAATTGGAGGTGTACCTGTGGATGTATTTCAAGGCCTACCTTCAAACTCAGTGCCTCTGCTTGACATCATGGGGAAAAAATGTGTAGACCTCCACAAGTCTGGTTCATCTTTGGGAGCAATTTCCAAACACCTGAAGGTACAACGTTCATCTGTACAAACAGTAGTACGCAAGTATAAACACCATGGGACCAAGCAGCCGTCATACCACTCAGGAAGTAGATGTGTTCTATCTCCTAGAGATGAATGTACTTTGGTGTGAAAAGTGCAAATCAATCCCAGAACAACAGCAAAGGACCTTGTGAAGATGCTGGAGGAAACCGGAACAAAAGTATCTGTATCCACAGTAAAACGAGTCCTATATCGACATAACCTGAAAGGCCGCTCAGCAAGGAAGATGCCATTGCTCCAAAACCGCCATAGAAAAGCCAGACTACGGTTTGCAACTGCACATGGGGACAAAGATTGTGCTTTTTGGAGAAATGTCCTGTTTGGCCATAATGACCATCGCTATGTTTGGAGGAAAACGGGGGAGGCTTGCAAGCCGAATAACACCATCCCAACCGTGAAGCACGGGGGTGGCAGTATCATGTTGTGGGGGTACTTTACTGCAGGAGGGACTGGTGCACTTCACAAAATAGATGGCATCATGAGGGAGGAAAATGATGTGGATATATTGAAGCAACATCTCAAGACATCAGTCAGGGTGTCAAAGCTTGTTCGAAAAGTGGTCTTCCAAATGGACAATGACCCCAAGCATACTTACAAAGTTGTGGCAAAATGCCTTAAGGTATTGGAGTGGCCATCACAAAGCCCTGACATCAATCCTATAGAAAATTTGTGGGCAGAACTGAAAAAGCGTATGCGAGAAGGAAGCTTACCAACCTGACACAGTTACATCAGCTCTGTCAGGAGGAATGGGCCAAAATTCACCCAACTCATTGTGGGAAGCTACCTGAAATTCATAACCCAAGTTAAACAATTTAAAGGCAATGCTACCAAATACTAATTGAGTGTATGTAAACTTCTGACCCACTGGGAATGTGATGAAAGAAATAAAAGCTGTAATAAATCATTCTCTCTACTATTATTCTGACATTTCACATTCTTAAAATAAAGTGGTGATCCTAACTGACCTAAGACAGGGAATTTTTACTAGGATTGTATGTCAGGAATTGTGAAAAACTGAGTTTAAATCTATTTGGCTAAGGTGTATGTAAACTTCCGACTTCAACTGTACATCCAACTTTTCAATTCACATTATCAACGAGAGTGTCACTTGCCGAGACGGGGTTTGGGTGACATTCTTGCTTTGCAGCTCAAATGTAAAGTAAATGTCACAGTGGTTGCCACTAGCCAGTAGGCTAACCATGCACATTTAGTCATGAAAGCAACCTTTCATGCATCTACCATTATACTCTTGATTAATGCAAACAAAACCATATTACACTCTTGCATAATGCAATAATTCACAAACTTGTGCAGACGTTTGAGTGGTTTATTTTCTCGTCCATACACTTATTAATTTAACTGCCATACACTTATTCATTTAACTGCAAGACAATAACACATCCAAAGTAGCACAGCTAACTTTAGCTAACAACATTTGTTTCATCAAGTAACTTCAGCATAGCAACAATTTTAATTTACCCTGCCCTTACAAATATATAAGTATCGTAACATTATCTTAAGGCATTTTCACACTGCATTGTTCTTAGCCCCGGGCTATCTTAGCACCAGGCTAGACTGGCCCTGGGCTAGTTTAGCCTGTGTTCACACAAGTATTTGTTAACCCTGGGCTAAGGATTCACACTTGTATTCCAACGCCCTGGGCTAACGGACCAACACAACATTCCAACATTCTATCTCTGACACACAACCAATGTTAAATGCAATAAGACATTGATTAGCACTTTATTTCCTCTTGCTTCTAGCCAGGATTTTATTCCCAACAGTGATGGTTTGTGTAAAGCGTGCTGTCTGCCTGTCTGACCTCGGAAACAATGTTTGTTTCACTTTTGAAATTCAATCTCGCCCCTGTACAGAGAATGCTGTGCAGGAACGAGACATCAACTTGTCTGATCAAGATGAAATAATGCAACAGGTATTATTATAGATATACCCAATTAAATGTCAATAGAAAAGTTATGAAAACAGGATCATTTAGCTTTTGCTGCCCTACCAGCTGCAGAGTTTATAGCTTTGCTAAGTGAGAAGACGTTAGCCCGCCTGCATAGCAACCGTTATTGTTAGGCATAACAACCAATGTTTTTGCACAGATTAAAGTATTTTGGGTTTTGACCTCAGATGCAGAGCTGCCAACTCTCACGCATTCACCATGAGACACATGCTATTGACTCTGATCACACGCTCTCACACAACACCTCGTATCTAACGCTGGAATCCCCCAAAAAGTGTTTTTGTGTGCTTTATTTTCATGAATTGTGTGCAAGTGTAGCGGGTTTCTTATGTACCACAGGAGAACCAAGAAATGAAGAGCGACACCACGGCTGTCTTTTAGGCTTTTATTTTGATCTGCAATAGTATTGTGAAAAGACAGGACAGGAACACATCAGTCTCCAATGCACCATCTGACAAGTTGTTCTTTCTCTCTGTGTTTACTCGGACTCACACAAATCACATTCATCTTAGACAATAGAACCATACCTGCAATAGTATTGTGAAAAGACAGGACAGGAACACATCAGTCTCCAATGCACCATCTGACAAGTTGTTCTACACAGGAGCATGAAGAAAGGTAAAACACATATCCTGTCTCACATCCCCAATACATTGCTAGGTGCTTTCAGTGTTGACAGTACCAAAATACAACAACTCATGTACAAAAACACTTCAACATAAACAAGTTACAACGTGAAATCGCCTCTATTCCATTCAGACCGTAGAGGACCAAACTACATCTCCCATATTGCAACGCCAGCACCAGTCGGCAGCTCAGCCAACCGTCTGCATCACAGAAAGGCATGCTAGCTAGCAACCAGCAGCACTTTTAGCACTCTTTAAACCATATTAATAACAACAATAAACTCTGAAAGTTACATGTTTCAATAGCCTCACACTCCCTTATAACAATATCTACAGCATTAACCTTGGGATGTTTTATTTATTTCACGTTATGGACTTCTACAAAGGAGTAATCTGCAACACATACCTTTCTCTCTCAGTGTTTTCTCGGACTGAGGAGAGCGGGAGCTACGGGTAGTACCAGGGTGTTAGTAGGTGACACAAGCACCCGGATGAAATAAAATACATTTAATGAAACAAAACCCGAAGATGTTAACATCATTCAGCTACTGTAGCTACCTACCTAACATCAACAGGCAGCACCAGTAGCGCAACAATTAAAAATAGACACCAAAAGTAAAGTTCCTGGCGATCATACCGATCTGACTCCCCCCTTCTTTCTGAACTTGGAATATTCCTGTTCGCGGGCTTGGGCCACTGACCCTCAACCTGGTTGTTCTGTTCTGCGTTGTGTACTATTCTAATAATTTGAAGTTTGATGGAATAACCATTTTAACTCTACTACACAAGTATGAATATGAAGTTAGCATCTCTGCAAGTGTGATCATCATTACTTCTGGGCGTCTGCTGCAAGCCCAAATAATGCCCCTCCTACTCGTTGCTACGGGAAAGTTGATACAGGCTGCACTCGCGCATTGTCACAGACATAATTTAGTGGTCAGTCGCTCTCATCATCTTACAACACAAGATAAGTCCCTAGCGAGAATTCACATCAAAGAAATAACATAGTAATGAAGGTAAGCAATGTAGTTTGCGTTATCATTGACACGAATTACAATGTGGGGCACGATGTTGGATTTATGTTGTCTGGCTAGAAAGCTAGCTAACATTTTATTTTATTTACAGAAAACTTCAGTAGGTTAGCTTAGCTAGCTAGCTAGCTAGTAACTATTGATTTTTAGAGATTGTTCTACATAATTTATGAGATTGAATCAATCAAACCAGATTGGAGTTTAGCTAATGCAATCCATCTCTGTTTTAAGGATATTATCTAAAGCGGAAGAGAACATTGATTTCAATGTGGGCAGCAAAAGATCAGCCCCCAACTAAAAGAGGCACCAGCAATCAATCAGAGAAGCCAGAGAGAGAGGATGACAGAGAGACAGTACAACAGACCCAGACAGAGACGGCAACAAGAAAAGGTAAAAAAGCAAAGAGCCCTGAGTGGAGTCCATGTTTAAAAATTTGGGGACAACCAAATAGCCATTTTTATATAAACAAGCATGCATGATTAGTGTTCAATATGTAGGCAGGAGAACACATGTTCTCACCAAAGCATTACATATTAAGAGCCAGGGCCACCAGGAGAAACAAAAGGTGCTGCAGTCTGCAAGTAAAAAAATATATTCTAGCCGCTTCTGTTGGTGGGATGTCTACACAAGAAGCAAAGGTACATTATCAGTATAACTTAGGGGGGCGGAGTATAGGGCTTAAGACTGTACTGGATAGGCAGGAATGTAACATGAACACTTGGAACACAGTTAGAAAATGGTTATTTGTAGTATATTTGTTGCAGACAAGGAGGGCAGAGGTTAAGGTGGCCGTGTTATTGGTTGAGCACAATGTGCCGCTGGCGGTGGCAGATCACCTGTGGCCTCTGTTCGTGGAGTGTTTCACTGATTCCCAAATTGCTAAAGACGACAAGTGTGCCTGCACAAAGACCACCTGTATAATCAACAAAGCTGTCACACCAAACTTCAAAAAAGAACTAGTGATGAAGATGAAAGACAATATGTACACGGTCATCACAGATGGATCCAATGATACAGGTAGTATGTGGACACCTGCTTGTCAAACATCTCATTCCAAAATCATGGGCATTAATATGGAGTTGGACCCCCTTTTTGCGACTATAACAGCCTCCACTGCTCTGGGAAAGCTTTCCACTAGCTGTTGGAACATTGCTGGGGGGACTTGCTTCCGTTCAGCCACAAGAGCATTAGTGAGGCTGGACACTGATGTTGGGCGATTAGGCCTGGCTCGATGGGGTTGACATCAGGGCTCTGTGCAGGCCAGTCAAGTTCTTCCACGCCAATCTCGACAAACCATTTCTGTATGGACATCGCTTTGTGCACGGGGGCATTGTCATGCTGAAACAGGAAAGTGCCTTCCCCAAACTGTTGCCACACAGTTGGAAGCACAGAATCATCTAGAATGTCATTGTATGCTTTAGCGTTCAATGGAACTAAGGAGCCTATCCCGAACCATGAAAAACAGCCCCAGACCATTATTTCTCCTCCACCAAACTTTACAGTTGGCACTTTGCATTCGTAGCGTTCTCCTGGCCAAACACAGATTCCTCAGTTGGACTACCAGATAGTGAAGCATGATTCATCACTCCAGAGAACTAATTTCACTGCTCCAGAGTCCAATGGCGTCGCGCTTTACACCACTCCTCAGATGACCACTCAAGCCGTGATTGGTCATTTGTCAATCTCATGATGACTGTCAAACACATAGTTTTAAAAAACTATCTGAATGTGGTTTGAGTAGGCAGGGGTAGACAATTTTGTTTTGTTAATGGCTGAGAGATTTGGACGTCTCTTTGTTATTGGTCTATTAACCAATATACCGCATGGTGATGTAACCATGGAAAGTTGAAACTCCCGCCCATGCAAACCTGCTGATTTTTAACATTATACAATATTTTTGTGTAACAATAGTAGTAGTTCATTCAATTGGGGGAGGTAAGAAGGGGGGCACTGGATGTTCCCCCATGACTGAAAATGTTTGGAAAGCACTGATCAAGCTAATGATTAGCACAAATACAGATTGGGAAACCCATTGTCACGCCCTGACCTTATCTATGTTTTCTTTATTATTTTGGTTAGGTCAGGGTGTGACGAGGGTGGGTATGCTTTTTTTGTATGTCTAGGGGTGTTGGTAAGTCTAGGCATATGTATGTCTATGGTGGCCTGAATTGGTTCCCAATCAGAGGCAGCTGTTTATCGTTGTCTCTGATTGGGGATCATATTTAGGTTGCCATTTTCCCTTTTGGTTTTGTAGGTTCTTATTCTATGTTTAGTTGCCTGTCTGCACTAGCCATATTAGCTTCATGGTTAGTTTTGTTATTTTGTTCGTTTTGTTCAGTGTTCATTCTTTTTATAAAGAAGAATGTACGCTTATCACGCTGCGCCTTGGTCTCCTCCCTACGACGGTCGTGACACCCATGCTTCAGTCTTTTTATTTATAACCACAATGCGGCATCATTTGGGCTACAGGTAGGATAGTTGCGGTGACCATATTACCGACACACCGGCAGTCACAAGTCATGAAGGCAGTCAAATTCCACATGACCATTTAGTCACGGTAATTAGGCTTCTCCATGCACATTTGTGGCCTGCTGGAGGTCACTTTGCAGGGCTCTGGCAGTGCTACTCCTTGCACAAAGGCGGAGGTAGCGGTCCTGCTGCTGGGTTGTTGCCCTCCTATGGCCTCCTCCACGTCTCCTGATGTACTGGCCTGTCTCCTGGTAGCGCCTCCATGCTCTGGACACTATGCTGACAGACACAGCAAACCTTCTTGCCACAGCTCGCATTGATGTGCCATCCTGGATGAGCTGCACTACCTGAGCCACTTGTGTGGGTTGTAGACTCCGTCTCATGCTACCACTAGAGTGAGAGCACCGCCAGCATTCAAAAGTGACCAAAACATCAGCCAGGAAGCATAGGAACTGAGAAGTGGTGTGTGGTCACCACCTGCAGAATCACTCTTTTATTGGGGGTGTCTTGCTAATTGCCTATAATTTCCACCTTTTGTCTATTCCATTTGCACAACAGCATGTGACATTTATTGTCAATCAGTGTTGCTTCCTAAGTGGACAGTTTGACAGTTTCACAGTTTGACAGTTTCACAGAAGTGTGATTGACTTGGAGTTACATTGTATTGTTTAAGTGTTCCCTTTATTTTTTTGAGCAGTGTATATATATAAAGGACCAGACTCCTCTCGATACACAGCATTTATCTAAGATAATGTTTTATTGTCACATACACAGGATAGGTACAAAGAAATGTGTTGTTTTACAGGGTCAGACATAGTAGTACGGCGCTGCCCCTGCTCAAGGGCACATCACCAGATTTTTCACATTGTCGGCTCAGGTGCAAACCACTACGTCACCTGCCGCCATATTTGTTCCCCTACAAAGAGAAACACACTGGTTCTATGGCACACACTCCATGGCTGCGATCAATAGGCTAGCATTGTGTGGGGAGACAGACAAATCAATGTAGCCAGCGTCCCCAGACCAGATCCGTGTGGATCCAGGGATTAATCTGAGCCCTGGCCTCAATATTTCAGTTATTTTTAGGTTACATTCATAACTAGGCTGGTGTAATGTCAGCGGAGCGAGTACCATTGGTATCCTCCTGAGGTCCAGAGGTACCATCTGTGCAGTCAGGCTTCGACCCGGTCCGGGGCAGGGTTGAAGGGCTGGAGCGGTGCTTTCCTCATAGCTGTGCTGGATGGGTAGGTCTGCTCCACAGTCCACATCCTCTACTCTCCACAACACCCCGAGGTGATGAGAAAGGGAGCAAGAAGGAAAGAAAGAAATCTGTCAAATCTGCAGTACTGCAGTCTCTCTTTGCATGACCACAATTACCAGCCAGCGTGAATGTGAGGCAGGTTCTTCAACAGAGGGGGGAGGGAGCATGATGAAAGGTAAGTGCCAAAAGCAAGATGCTCCAGCCTCACTGCGAGACAGAGAAAGGTATTGCTTTAATTATTCCTCGACCATACCAGAAAGTCTATCTTTTGGGCTTTGCAAGAAAAGAGAGAATGCAAAGGTCATCAAGAAGAATATCACATATATTTTGCATCTATATTTGCAAAGTCTTCTAACTCCAAGCCCACCATGCAGGTCTGTTCTCAGCTTTGACTTTCATGCCCATGCTGTAGATATCCCTTTCACTCTGACCGATCACACGTCACATCTCAGCACAGTTATTTTCAGGCCTGTCCATTCTGGCCATTGTTTTACAGAGCAATGTACAGACAGCTTTTACAATAGCCTCACTCTTATCCATCTGTTCCCTTATGAAGACAGATTGATTTTTCTTCATGGTCATTCATCTTGGAGCCCTGCATGTGCCTTAGTCCACATTGAACTTTTAGCCCTTTGACGCGTACGATCACATATTTGTGATCATTGTTAACTGGTCCCTGCAGCGTACCATCACACATATGTGATTGGGACAGTAGCAACAGAACGTATGATGCAACGCCTCTAAACAGCATTGTTGTCTGAAAAGCATCAAAACAATGTTTTGTACTGCTGGGAAATAAAGATTTTCACAACTTTATTCCTCAATTTCACCTTTTATTGTAAAAGATAAATGCGAACTTCATCATCCAAACAACAAACTCATTCCATAAACCAGTCTAAATAACAGGCTGACAAAAGACAAAACATAGATTAGCAACCTAAGAGCCAGACTTGTTTACAATATATTATATCTCTGGTGAGCACAAGGGAGAAATGTAATATTGTTTGGAAAAGAGATGCGTGTGAGCTAAGCTAACAGCAGCTAAATTCTTTATGATGGCAGCCATGTTTGTTTATGTTAGACAAGTGAAAAATTAGGGCCTAATCCCAGAATGCCACTCACTAAGTAAACAAAGTCAAAGATGACTGCACCCATTGTCTGAAAAATATCAACTTAGTTTGGCTCCTTTTCAGCATATTACAAATCTTCGACGTACGGTACTTGTTACAGTGTATACAAGAACCGGAGCACATAACTTGACAAGTCATTTATTGTTTTCGACAAATCACAAAGCAAATACAATGTTATCACCTCACAGATCATCACCCCAAATACAGTGCCTTGCAAAAGTATTCATCCCCCTTGGTGTTTTCCTATTTTGTTGCATTACAACCTGTAATTTAAATTGATTTGTATTTGAATTTCATGTAATGGACATACACAAAATAGTCCAAATTGGTGAAGTGAAATGAAAAAAATTACTTGTTTTAAGAAATTCAAAAGAATTCAAATACGGAAAAGTGGTGCGTGCATATGTATTCACCCCCTTTGCTATGAAGCCCCTAAATAAGATCTGGTGCAACCAATTACCTTCAGAAATCACAGAATTAGTTAAATAAAGTCCACCTGTGTGCAATCTAAGTGTCACATGATCTGTCAGATGATCTCAGTATATATACACCTGTTCTGAAAGGCCCCAGTGTCTGCAACACCACCAAGCAAGCGGCACCACAAAGACCAAGGAGCTCTCCAAGTACAAATCAGGGTTGGGTTCTAAAAAAATATCAGAAACTTTGAACATCCCACGGAGCACCATTAAATCCATTATCAAAAAATGGAATGAATATGGCACCACAACAAACCTGCCAAGAGAGGGCTGCCCACCAAAACTCACAGACCAGGCAAGGAGGGCATTAATCAGAGAGGCAACAAAGAGACCAAAGATAACCCTGAAGGAGCTGCAAAGTTCCACAGTGGATATTGGAGTATCTGTCCCGAGGAGATTTTTAAGGCGTACACTCCACAGAGCTGGGCTTTATGGAAGAGTGGCCAGAAAAAGCCATTGCTTAAAGAAAAAAATAAGCAAACACTTTTGGTGTTTGCCAAAAGGCATATGGGAGACTCCCCAAACATATGGAAGAAGGTACTCTGGCCAGATAACACTAAAATTGAGCTTTTTGGCCATCAAGGAAAACGCTATGTCTGGCGCAAACCCAACACCTCTCATCACCTTGAGAACATCATCCCCACAGTGAAGCATATTGGTGGCAGCATCATGCTGTGGGGATGTTTTTCATCGGCAGGGACTGGAAAACTGGTCAGAGTTGAAGGAATGATGGATGGTGCTAAATACAGGGAAATTCTTGAAGGAAACCTGTTTGTCTTCCAGAGATTTGAGACTGGGACGGAGGTTCACCTTCCAGCAGGATAATGACCCTAAGCATACTGCTAAAGCAACACTCGAGTGATTTAAGGGGGAACATTTAAATGTCTTGGAATGGCCTAGTCAAAGCCTAGACCTCAATCCAATTGAGAATCTGTGGTATGACTTAAAGATGGCTGTACACCAGCGGAACTCATCCAACTTGAAGGAGCTGGAGCAGTTTTGCATTGAAGAATGGGCAAAAATCCCAGTGGCTAGATGTGCCAAGCTTATAGAGACACACCCCAAGAGACTTGCATCTGTAATTGCTGCAAAAGGTGGCTCTACAAAGTATCGACTTTGGGGGGGGTGAATAGTTATGCACACTCAAGTTTTCAGTTTTTTTGTCTTATTTCTTGATTGTTTCACCCCCAAAAATATTTTGCTTCTTCAAAGTGGTAGGCATGTTGTGTAAATCAAATGATACAAACACCCAAAAAATAAATTTTATTTCCAGGTTGTAAGGCAACAAAATAGGAAAAATGCCAAGGGGGGTGAATACTTTCGCAAGCTACTGTACCAGCCTACTGCCTAGCCTTACCGTAGCGCGACAGCTAAACAGGGATGAAACCATTTAAGGTAGGTTTGTGGGGGGGATAATTTCATTTGTGGGTGGTTTTCAAGTCCATGGGGGGTATAAATAAAGGTATCGTGGGGGGATATGATGCAGGAAATATTACTATGATGGGGGATTTATCAATAAATGGGGGCAAACATAGGATAAGTTAAATAAAAATTAAAGCCCTGGAAAGGGGGTGTCTGAGCCGGCAACCCTGAGGTACCATAGTTGCAATCTGATGCCACGTTCAAAACAACTGGAAATGGGAACTGGTCTATGGTCTACTTCGTATGTGAATTAATAAGGAGGTGGAACACACCTCAATTCAAACTGTTGTTAGAAAGTAATTTGAAATTGACAAGTTGAAACAGCCTACAGATAATTAGTAGGCAGCTGCCTTGGTTTGAGGACAGCACGGGTTAACTATTCTGTTGCGTAACAATCACATTGTGGAGTGCATTCTGACATCACACGCATAAAAAAACTCACACTAGGGTGACCGTTAGAGATATTTGGAACTCACACTGAAAAGGTTAGATAATATCCCAAATTTCACCCGTGGCCTATCCCCTATATAGTGCACTACTTTTGACCAGGGCCCACGGGGCTTAGTTCAAAAGTAGTGCACTACTGTATGTAGGGAATAGGGTGGCATTTGGGACACAATATATTTCGGTACATTCTGCTTGGTTGTATATTCTTCTGGTAAAGTGGGCCAGACAACATTTATTCTTTTATGCTATTTTTAGAAACAAAAGGCACTATATGGGCCATTTCCCTTTGTTCTTTGTTGTTGTTGTTTCTTCTTCTATGGAAATATGGATGCACTCTTCCTCTAATACAATGAAGATATACATTTTTAAAGCCCTTGAACCTCCATTTGAAATAGAGAAAATCCACAAAATGGATGAAAGAAAGGAACCGGTGCTTTAACCCCAATCGGCAGCTCTCTCCTATGCCTCCAGGTACTGAATTAATAAGCAGTTCAGAGAGAGGCCTGAAATAGCTGAGGAGAGACCACATGAGCCAAGACAGAAATCAGTGGACAACACTTTCCTCCTGAGTAGTGGAGAAACACCACTACAGCTCCAGCATCATAGGGGTTGGCCTGTCAGAATAGAAAACAATAGACCGGAAGAAAAATAATTGACCATCATCCTCTACTGCCAGCTGTGTTTTGCAATCTCTCTACACCATACAAGTGTAGGAGATTAATTTAACCACTTTTTCACAGAAGGAAAATTTATTGCAGCAACAGGAAATATGAATTATTGTGTGGATTATAATGAATGGACATTTTTATAGGGGTTGACAAATGTTTTGGTTAGGGCAAAGGAAGTCTGACATTTTAAATTGAAAAGTACAAACTTCAGAAGCCTTTTTACCCTTTCTGGCGCAGGCGTTCCACTAGCGACCCACCTCGACAACATCCGGTGAAATTGCAGAGCGCCAAATTCAAAATACAAAAAACGCAATATTAAACATTCATGATAATACAAGCGTCATACATGATTCTTTAGCTTAGAATCTTGGCAATCTAACCGCATCGTTGGATTTCAAAAAGGCTTTACAGCGAATACATTCCAAGTTTGCATTTCCTGCAGTCAAATCAATCAAATTTAAGATCCTGCCTATTTTTTTGACATCTCAAAGAGACACTATATGATACACAATCAGTTAAACTGTAACCAGTTAGAAGATAATAGAATAGAAACAATCTAATGAACTGAGAGTGCTGCTCTACACATTTCTGCAGATTGGGAGGCTAAAAACCTGCATACCTCCAGGCTTTCATACAAATAGCATCCCTGCAGTGAACAGATTTTGTGAATCTACAGCAACTAAGATTGTCTCCTTCACATCTGCCATACCAAGAAATGTTCTGCTTTCACAATCTCTCAGAAAGGAGGCTCCTCCTTTGTTATACGCTATTGAAGCTCTTCTTGCACTACAAAGTGTTGCCACCTCTGCAAGGTTTCTACCGTTTTACTTTCCAAAGGAAATAAAAAACAAAAACATGAAACTAGCTTTATCCATGCTTCACTTTGAGATGTTCATTTTTTATTGTAATCCTCCTACCGTTTGTTCTGCTGTTTTATGAACTAACGTATAAATTGTTGAAATCCTAGGCCTTTTGTCTTTTAACTCCAGGTAGGGACTGGTGATGCTGTGTATCATAAAGGAAGTTGAATACTAATAGTGACACATAATACCAGACAGTTTAACAGTTTGACTGACATCTCTGATTCATATAGGGACAAACCATAACTAAAGTCAATGCATCTGAGTAAGGAGTACAATAGAATAAGGAAACAACACATAAAATATCCTTGAGAGGTATTGAATGGCAACAAATTAGTATAGATTTTCCAAACCAGAGAATGAACTGGGGCAATGTATCGAGTGTATTGTCTGTCGATGCTGGTGACTGCAAATGTACTATTTTGCCCTATGAATAGAATGAAAATCAGTAAAGATATGACCAATCTAAATACATGACCCAAGGCTCAATGGCCTCTGTAGTTCATGTTCTCTCTCAGCAATATAAGGTAGCATCAAATAATATGTAAAACATAAATGGTAACTGAACGTTGACTACTTTGTGAGAGTGTTAAATGTTTTTAGTCAGGTTGTTATTTTGGTAACATTGTCTGTTTTGTCCCTCAACAGATGGATGTTTTAATGATTCCTTCTGTGCTCTCTCCTCTCTTTGTCTCTTTCTTCTCTCTCTATCCCTCTCTCCCACCTCCCTTTCTTTCAGTGTTGGTGATGATCTCGCACAGCTCATGCTGTTTCCTCTCTCTACTGAGTTTACCTTGATCTATCTGCTCTGCTCAACCAGAGGTCTGGCAGGGAGATCAAAGTTCACAAGCCCATGATTAAACCTAATTTTATGCTGAAACCTGGGCCTCGTTCTTCAATAGAACCCCCCTTATCCACCACCATCCATTCCATCCCACTCTCACTACCCCCGCTTACGACATGAAAGGGTGAAAAGTATTTTCTGTTCCTGATCAGATCAAGAAAACCTTTAATCTTGTTAAGCATTGACTGAAAGACATGCTGTTGCAATGTCCGTTACATTTCTCCTCAACAGTCTGATTCTACTGCAGTTACTGCTATATTGTTCTGTTAGAATGATCACTCTCTATCTCTATCATGTCCCCAAGCAGCATTTCACAACCCATCCTTTCCTGCAAGGCAGCCTTCCAACCAGTAGTTTCGAAATTAATTTAATTCACTCTCTATCTATACATACACACACACTCTAAGCTTCTATTATCTCTGAAAAACAGCCACCAACTCCTGGATTGGGTTTCCTGACGGTCAAGTTGCTAGGGGTAACATTTAAGATGAATGCCTTTTTGGCCCCAACTAGCCACTGTGAAAACACATTACACTCCTTTTCTCATTTCAACAGTGCACAGCTTGACTTATCCAATTTCTTAAACTATTTATTTCCAGAAAGCAAGTCCTTCATGAGAACTGTTCATGTACTTGAAGAGTGTGAGGAGGCATATCTACTGTACAGTCCTCCGCACAGCCTTCAACCTTTAGTCAGACACTATAGTGGTTTAAATGTTACACCATGTTCTTCCATTCTGTTTAAAAGTCACAGGTGGCAGCTGATTGAAGTTTGAATAGTCTCAGTCTTAGGTATCTTCAGTCTGTAGGTGTACAGGACATTCTAATCAAAACTAACGTTAAACTAACGGTCTAAGGACACCTTGGTTACACAAGCAAAGTCTTGTGGATCCCCATTATTAGGATCCCCTAGCTGTTGCCAAGGCGGCAGCTACTCTTCCTGGCGTTCAAACAGACATAAAACATTACATCAAACAAAACATTGTGCAATACTGGGGTGGATTGGCCACCTGGCAATTCTGTCAAATGCCAGATGGGTTGGACCATTTTTTTGTAAGGTGGGCTGGTCGAAATTAACACACAAACAAAAATCTATAAAAAATGTAAAATTAAGAAGGTGACACAGCGGTGGCCCATGGGCCTAATAAAATATATATTTTTTGGTTTTGGTGCAATTTCTTTGTATTTACATGTAATTGCCAAAATAATGGAAACACTTAAGTGCGGAAAACAAAGTAGGTGCTTCCACACATGTATAGTTCCTGAGTTAATGAATCAACTAATATCCCATCATGCTTAGGGCCATGTATAAAAATGCTGGGCAGCCATGGTAACCATTATTTTGGCTACCATGGCTATGCCCCGATAAGATGACAATGCCCCCATCCACAGGGCACGAGTGGTCACTGAATGGTATGATGAGCATGAAAACGATGTAAACCACATGCAATGTCCGTCTGTCACCAAATCTGAACCCAATTGAATACTTCTGGAGCAGCGCCTGAGACAGCATTTTCCATCAACAAAACACCAAATATTGAATTCCTTATGAAAGAATGGAGTTGCATCCCTCCAATAGAGTTCCCGACACTTGTAGAATCCATGTTAAGGTGCATTGAAGCTGTTCTGTCTCGTGGTGGCCTAACACCATATTAAGACACTGTATGTTGGTGTTTCCTTTATTTTGGCAGTTACCTGTATAATGAGTCTTGGGCTGATCAGTGGGCCAGGATGGGCCGTTCGGTATTTTGATAGGCTGAGGTGCGGTCGCGTAAACTCAGTAACTCAGATTCAAAGTCAAACGAGGCATCAGCAAATAGACCTGCTCTGACTCTGTCATCAGTTAGACAAGATCATGGATCGTAAAAAGAGGAATGGGGGCCTATAAAATAGAAAGAGCACATTCTACATTTTCACCTATTTTTGGTCAAACAGTAAAGTGCATTATCCTCATGAGTCCTGTAACGAAAGTGTGTGCCCTGTGGGCCCCTGTGCCTGTTTCGCTGGGGCCTGTGACAGTAATGAGCGAGCCAATCTATTCTCCCCTCATATGCCTCAAGAGAAAAATGTGTTCTGATTGTATAATAATTATGGGAAAAATACAGCTTTGAAAGCTTTGTCTCCTTGTCCCTGTCAAAGCTCAGTAACAACTATTTTTACAACCAAGCTTTTTGATATGGCTTTGAGATATGGAGAGGTACACCCGCCATTGCGAGGGCATAGGCCTATAGGTCTCATGGGTAGTGGCCTACAACTGTGTTTTTAGGACATTAAATTGACTGAATACATAGCTACTAGCAGTGGGTATTATACTGAGAGCAAGCCATCTAGTTAATCGATAAGAGTCTAAGCTATTTGATTTTGAATGTTAGGACCCCTAAGTATAGAAAAATACATAAAACAATTATTTGATAAACCATTGATTTTGGCCTTACTGCTATTATTCCATAGAAACGCATTGAATAACAGATTCATACGTGGGAAAAGAAAAACATTTAAAAAATGTATCAAAAGGATGTTTTTTTTGTGTCTGTCCCATATCTGAGACAGAAAGATCAGGAAAGTTGCAGTGTGCGCAATGATGTGGGCTGGTGTGAATAAAATGCCTAGGGCCGAATTCTTGTCCCAGTCTGCCCTTGGTGCAATATACAAATTGACATTGCACCACTATTACATTTCAATATTACCATACTACATTAGAGTGTGTGTGTGTGTCCCATAGGGCTCTGGTGAAAGTATTGCAGTATATAGGGAATATGGTGCGATTTGGGAGGCATCCTGTGAGATGTGGGGCTTTTGGAGCTTTTACGGCCATGTCTTGTAAACCAAAATACTTTCTGGCAACTCCATCCATCAGCTGAAAACATCCTTTATGGACTGAAGAAAATACTTCAACATTGCTGGGCTGTTCTTTTTCCCTCCAGTCTACAAAGTACCCTCAGTGTTTTATCTAACCAACTAGGTCGTAAAGTCGTAATGTGGTACTGAAGAGCAACAGTCTGAAGTGTAGAGGTGGAAAGGGGTCTGTCTAGCAGTAATAACCTGATACGCCTACTTCAACTAAATGACCTATGCCGCTAAACGCATTCTGAGCTGCTCTGAGAACTGCCCTTGTCTGCGCACATTTGCGCTGACATTCTTTCTCCTCGCCAGGATAAATTGACAACCACTAAACTAAAGGTCACCCACAAAATCATCTCTCTCTGTAATACAGAGTGCTCTCTCTTCCTCTCTCTCGGTCTCTCTCTCTCTCCCTGTATCTCTCAGTCTACGTTCTCTCGACCCGCAGTAAAAAAGCTAGCAGAGACAGGTTGTTTATGGCAACACAAATCCTAAATGATGGCTTTTACGATAAGCCTCAAAAAGGCTGATTTCAGCGTTTTAAGCATTTGCTTATTCATCGCCTACATTATGCATCAGATGCTGCTTTCGCCTTCCGCTCCTCTCTTTTTCTCCTCTCCTTCCCTCCCCTCCACCACCCACCTCAGTTCAATGGGTTCGACATCCAGGTAGAATTAGAAATAATGTTTTCTCTTTCTGTTGCCTTGATTTGCAAAGGAATGACGGGGGATCTGGCAGGCAGTAGCTACAGTTGAAGTCGGAAGTTTACATACACTTAGGTTGGAGTCATTAAAACTAGTTTTTCAACCCCTCCACAAATTTCTTGTTAACAAACTATAGTTTTGGCAAGTCGGTTAGGACATCTACTTTGTGCATGACACAAGTCATTTTTCCAACAATTGTTTACAGACAGTTTATTTCACTTAAAATTTTTAAAACTTAAAAAATACTCAAGTATAAACACCATGGGACCACACAGCCATCATACCGCTCAGGAAGGAGATGCGCTCTGTCTCCTAGAGATGAACGTACTTTGGTGCGAAAAGTGCGAATCAATCCCAGAACAACAGCAAAGGACCTTGTGAAGGTACAAAAGTATCTATATAAACATTAAAACAAGTCCTATATCGACATAACCTGAAAGGCTGCTCAGCAAGGAAGAAGCCACTGCGGTTTGACTACGGTTTGCAACTGCACATGGGGGGAAAAAATTACTTTTTGGAGAAATGTCCTCTGGTCTGATGAAACAAAAATAAAACTGTTTGGCCATAATGACCATCGTTATGTTTGGAGGAAAAAGGGGGAGGCTTGCAAGCCGAAGAACACCATCCCAACCGTGAAGCACGGGGGTGGCAGCATCATGTTGTGGGGGTGCTGTGCTGAAGGAGGGACTGGTGTACTTCACAAAATAGATTGCATCATGAGAAGGAAAATTATCTGGATATATTGAAGCAACATTGCAGGACATCAGTCAGGAAGTTAAAGCTTGGTCGCAAATGGGTCTTCCAAATGGACAATGACCCCAAGCATACTTCCAAAGTTGTGGCAAAATGGCTTAGGGACAACAAAGTCAGGGTATTGGAGTGGCCATCACAAAGCCCTGACCTCAATCCTATACAAAATGTGTGGGCAGAACTGAAAAAGTGTGTGCGAGCAAGGAGGCCTACAAACCTGACACAGTTACACCAGCTCTGTCAGGAGGAATGGGCCAAAATTCACCCAACTTATTCTGGGAAGCTTGTGGAAGGCTACCCGAAACGTTTGACCCAAGTTAAACAATTTAAAGGCAATGCTACCAAATACTAATTGAGTGTATGTAAACTTCTGACCCACTGGGAATGTGATGAAAGAAATAAAAGCTGAAATAAATAATTCTCTCTACTGTTATTCTAACATTTCACATTCTTAAAATGAAGTGGTGATCCTAACTGACCTAAGACAGGGAATTTTTACTAGGATTAAATGTCAGAAATTGTGAGAAACTGAGTTTAAAACTTCCGACTTCAACTGTAGGTAAAGTAGCAGACGATTCGCGCTGTTGATGATAAAAAGCTTTGGTGTGCATCCCAAATGGCACCCTATTTCCTAAATTGTGTCCTTAGGGCTCTTGTCAAAAAGTAGTTCACTATATAGGGAATATGGTACCATTTGGGACACTGGCTTTGACTCGGTTACTCTTTCTTGTTGCTCCAATAATGGTGATGAGCAGCTTATTCAATCAATGGATAAAGGGCTATGGAGATGAGGATGGTGATAGAGGTTGCCCTAATAGGTAGGTGAGACTGCATATGAAACAGACATGGCTGCGTTTACACAGGCAACCCAATCCCTATATAACCCTCCTCAGAGGTCAGAATGTCAACCTATACACTTCTACAATAACAGATGAATCATAGAAATGTTAAGGTCATTTCAGGATTGTATACATTGTTGTAACACAATTGGCAATTGGGAAAAAGCTTGGTTGAAGGGTATTGCTACTTGTGTTGAAAGGTATTCTGCCCTACCAAGCAAAAGAGCAGTAACTGCTCATAGAGTGAAACTGAGAAAAATTACTTCAACATTTTTTTATTGTCCTGACAAATAACCACATAATTTAATGAATTCTAGGCAGATCACTGGATATATCTGTTGTCTTAGTATGAGGCAATTTTTTATTCATATTGACCCTGACCTCTGACATTTCCTTTGACCCTAGACTGTAGTTACTGCCTTCTTGTTGGTACACCCACTGGAATACATTTCCATTATGAATTTGCAATTTCTGCACACATGACCCCCCCTTTTTTTTAATCCATAATACAACACAATGGAGGCAGGATATTTCTCCACATGATAAAGCATGTATTTAATGTATAAAAAATATAAATAACTAATGTTTGACCAAATGTGCAGTTACTGCTCTTTTGTTTGGTAGGGCAGTATTGTTGTTGTTTGTGAATGTATGCCATTCTGCTCTGACAGCCAAGTTATCATATTTCTCCCTGCCATTACCAGGGATGGGGAATAGCTGATTACAAAAAACTGTAAGTGTAATCCATTGTTACCAGAAAAAGTATTGTTAAATCAATTTACAGGTACTTTTGAAAAACTAGATGATCACTTCTAGGATGACTTTAAATTCCGAAAGAATGTGTACGAGAAAAATATTTCTCACCTTTTTGTTTTCTCAATGACATTCAAATCAGCATTTAAGAAAGTTTAAGTTTATTCTGCCTGAGCAAGTTAAAATGATTGAGTGACAGGTTGGTGCAAAAAAAAATCTATCTCCGCTGCGCTGTGTCAGTATAATGGACAGGGTGCACCGCGATGTGTGTAGGGGGGCTATGGAAATCCACTGGGTGGTTAGGTATGACTCCTTTGTATGGGGTGTGATTCATGCCAGAAGTAAGCCTTGTGAAGCTACTGATACCCACCAAGTCACGTAATGTCGTCCTAGTGCCATAAAATAACGGCATGAATTAACATGGACTGTCAATGGAGACACATTTGTTTCTAAGGCGTCAAACTGCCGACGCGTTCACGTGACACGTACACGTCATGTAGACGTAGTGTTCACGTGGTGTTCACGTCGCATCACGTGTCACTGACACGTCACGTGTAAGTTTCTTATGAATGATCTTACCATGAACGCCTATAAAACGTCTACATGTGTTACGCGTTACGTGTTAGTTTAAGTATCTGTTTAGTTCATCAATTTCATTTGTCGATTTAGCTAAAATAGGCCTATCATCGCAATGCAAAAATTATTAGGATAGTTGATATCGCACCCACCATTACTGTGTAGATATGTCTATTTCTCGCAACAATACAAACCCAAGGGCTTCTTGGTAGCCTAGTGGTTAGATTGTTGCGCCAATAACCAAAAATTTGCAAGATCAAAACCCAAAGCTGAGAATAAACTTTTTTGTTGTTGTTTTGCCTGAGCAAGGCAGTTTATCCACTATTCCCCAGGCGACGAATACGTGCATTTCGAATAAGGCAGCCCCCCGCACCTCTCTGATTCAGAGAGGTTGGGTTCAATGCGGAAGACACATTTCAGTTGAATGCATTCAGTTGTACAACTGACTAGGTATCCCCCTTTCCTTTTCTTTGTTGGAGGTAGCTTAGGTCTCTAGTGGCGCATTCAAAACAACTCAGAAGTCGGCAATCTCTGACTTCCAACTTCAGTGCGTTCAAGACAACTGGGAACTCTGAAAGTCTGTCTACTCGCCTATCGAAGGTCTTGCGCAGCCTTAACATCACATGAAAATGTGGTTGGTTTATTAAATGCTCTGCAATGTAGAGCTATGCCTTATGCAAAATACCAAAAAATTTGAATCGGTATGGGTCTATGCATCGACCAAACAGCTTAAGAGATAAAAAATATTTATTATTCAGGAGCATCCCATTGAATCAGGCTATTCATTTCAGTGCAGTTGACTTATGCATATCCTTAAACTAAACGGACCTGAAAACAGATTTGATACACATGAAGACCTATATTTAATCTGGAATTGACAAACAAAAGCCTGACTAGGATCCCGACTTGCCCCCACGTCACATTTATTACCAATTAGGCTAGATGTATTCCTATTAATTTGCATAGGCTAACCATTGCGATTAATGTTATTTACCATCTGATTTTAATGAATAAATAGGCATCAGGGTAAACATAATATCATTACAATGCCCCCCCCACACACACATTAATGTTACTTACCTTACAAAGTGAGCTAATTTCCATTGATATTTTTTTGGTACGTATGTCAATTTACTTTCTGATTTTTTGTGGCAATCATAGACTGAAATACAGCATTCTGGTGTGTGGAATAGAGAGGATGTGGGTATTGTGTGGATGGGAGGTTCTGCCTGTCACTTGTTTTTCAACAGGTAGTGGACTCGAAGAGGGAAACTGCAAAGCCCAGGCGCTCCTGCCCTCTTTGTGCTGAGTGTTTGCAGTGCTAGTGTTTTTAGCTAATCTGTGCAGCTCACATTATGTGCCCAGTATGATCGTTTTCTTGCTCTTTCTTAGCAGATAATGACAACATGACAACAGTAGCTGTAGATGATGGTTGGTAATGGAGGACATCAGGTGGATCCATGTCTGGGTGTTGGGCAGAACCGCTAGGTCCTGGAGAACAGGAGCAGAGTAAAGGGAACAGGGTAGGAGACAGATGTAAACGAGCAAACACACAGGTTACATGATTATCAGGTATGTAAAAATACAGTTATTGAATGATTTAATTGAAATATTTGATTAGACATGCAATAATGTTAATGGCAGACAGAAAATAAAGGATACCTGTCTAATTTTTGATGTCAGTGGGGTTGGTAAGGGATGGTCCCTGGAAAAGATAGAGAGATGAGTTGTGAGAGAAAGTACAGGTTGGTGTCATGACCACTGGAGTCCTACACCTTAACAGTACCTACCAGGAAGTGGCGGTTACTTAACGTGACCCAGTGGTTAGCCTTGAGATTGACTATGTGGAGAAACCCCTGGGCCAGTGTTGGTACTGCTGACAGCATGGCGATGCCGCCCACCACGAGGCAGCAAATGCAAATAGTTATCATCTGAGATTTTTATATTTCACCTTAACAAATGTTGACCCCAGCTTGGAGCGAAAGAGCACAAAGCTTTCCCGGGTATCGCCTTCCTTTCGTCCTTCTTCCAAGCCAAGTCATTCACCCAGATGTCGAAGCACTTTGTCCACTTGACTCTTCTTAGGTGGCTCTCCTCATGTGCTCTGTCCATGCTCATTCTCACCTTGATTGATAATATAAATAAATGCAATGCTTATATATCTATTGGAAGGCCAGAAAATAAATTAACAGCGGACAATTTTTACCTGGTCAAAAACCTCCACATCCTTCTCAGTCCGTGCCTAAAGGTGGTCTTTGAAGGCGTTCTGATCTGGTTCGACAAGGTGGAGTATCAGTGACCTCAAAGTATGTTATACAAAAACAGCAAAAGAAAAACACTAAGTCAGTAAAAAAAAAATATTCTACAGTATATTCTACGTAGGCAATATTACCATAATGTTATATACAATTGCATTGTTTTCGTCAGTTAACTGCTGCGGCTCATAGAAAATAAAACAAATTGGATCCAAAACGTTGAGAAAAAAAAGTACAGAAAGTTTGGACGCCATGTTAATCCCTTCTCGTTCATGTAAACCATTAGCAACCTAGCCTAACTCCGTTACCTTACTTACAATGGGGAAAATACCAACCAGTTTTTCACTCAGTTAAAACTGCCTTCAAATATCACCAAACTCATGGACTATGTATTTAACCATGTTACCTCAATATTTTGAGTCATATTGCATTTTTGCACATTACATACCTGAATTAATAGGGTAAAATGAGACGGAGAAACGTTTGTTTTCAGAACTAACGTTAGTCATTCTCCATAATGAAGAAGAAATGTTAAATATCTCACTAACTCACTTCATTGACGTCACAGCTCCCCTAGCGGCAGTAATTATATACATACATTAAATGCAAATACCTGGGAGGCAAAATAAACTAAATAAAATATCACAAATATGACCATACACATGGCATATGTTTGAGTTCCACCTTGACATCTCTGATCTGTTTACCTCAATACATTAATACTAGAACATTAGTAGCCAGGATTAGCTATTTCAAATCAAACTTTGTCACATGCACCGAATACAACAAGTGTAGACCTTACCGTAAAATGCGTACTTACAAGCCCTTAACTTTTCTCAATAGGGGGGCGCCATTTCGACTTTGTAAAAATTCGTTCACAAATTAAACTGCCTCGTACTCAATTCTTGCTCGTACAATATGCATATTATTATTACTATTGGATAGAAAACACTCTCTAGTTTCTAAAACCGTTTGAATTATATCTGTGAGTAAAACAGAACTCATCCTGTCAGGAAGTGAGAAATCTGAAATCGGGCACTCTGTTCCAGGGTCAGTTTATTAATTTGCATGTAATCTATGGGTCGACATGCACTGCATACGCCTTCCCCTAGATGTCAGTAAGCAGTGAGAATTGGAATGGGGTGTCTAGGTAGATCTGAGGCCGTACAAAAGCTCTTGGAACCGGGTGTGCAGTCTTTTCAACGTTCGTCATGGCGCAAGACAGACCTCAGGATTGCATTCTGAAAAGCTCTCGTTATAGGCATTAGATATATCCGGCTCTGATTTTATTCGATATAGGTGTTAAAAACATCATAATGTAGTTATTTTAAACCGAGTTATATCAGTTTATATCAGTATATTGCGATTTTCGGTATTTTATTTGTGCTGCGTTATGGTGAGTTGGACACGTCTTCGCCACATGGCTAATGTTTGCTGCTAATTCCAAAGTTGAAGACGACAATCTACAACCGAGCAACGATTATTCTGGACAAAGGACAACTTGCACAAGATTCTGATGGAAGCTCATCAAATAGTAAGAACTAGTTTTACATTTAAGTGTCCTTGTATGATTGAATATTAAATTACCCTTGTTATAAGCAATGAACAAAGCTCTGAATGTTTTCATGGTAGCTGGACATGTAATTTGTACATGTAGGTAGGGGTGGAGTGACTATGCATAGATAATAAACAGCAAGTAGCAGCAATGTACAAAACAAATGGGCGGGGGGGAGGTCAATGTAGCAGCAGCAGTGTATCTAGTCTCCTAACAATTGCATTGTTGGTCCTGTCAATGTTGAGTGATCACACATGCCTCAGCACACACAGGTTACTTTGCCTGCTTGCAAATGTGTGCTAAAAGTGGGGATGTTTCATAGTATTTCTGATTATCTTAACTCACCACCACCAATTAATTTTTCACAGATATCCACGGAACGACGACCGCAATATAGGCCTACACTCAGTTAAAAAAGGTGATATCTACAAACTAACAGGATTCTTTCGCAGTCCCCATAGGAGAACCCTTTTTGGTGCCAGGTAGAACCCCTTCTGTGTCTAGGTAGAACCCTTTTGGGCTCCATTCCACATGGAATCAAAAAGTTTTCTCCTTTGGTGACAGCCAAAGAACCCTGTTGGAACCCCTTTCTCAAAGAGTGTAGTCAACAAGTTTAGACTGTTAAGTTTACACCATTTGATTCTGTACTCAAACACCACCTTTAAAGGTTTTCGTCAGCCTCTGCTCAGACTTACATCGCAGTGTTCCAAGAACCTCCACCAGGGGTGACTGTAGTATCCTCAAACGGACAAAAAGGAGACACAAGAGGCAACCCACACTCATTTTAGATCCCAAGGGGTCTTTATTTTCATATTGTATGAAAATACAAATACAATCTCCTTTGTCATCTTCTCAAGTCTTTGCTTGGAACTCCACACACACACACACACACACACACTATAGCATCTTACTTACATTTCTCACATTTTATGCATCCAGCTAAGGCCTTGGATGGATCATGTTACACTGAGATGGGCACAGGGGTATATGTACAGCCATTTTTAGTGTGGTGGCAAAGTAGTTGAACAGGAGAAGACAATGTGGTTACTTGTGGAGGGAGAACATTGAGGGTGGTGGGTGGGTTGAGCACCTGCAGTGAGGCTGATTGGTTGCTCTGGCTCATTTAGAAAGTAGCTTGACATTGCCATAGTTCAACAGCTGAAAAGCCATCATTAACATATTCCCAGATAGCAATATATGCAGTATTCACTGAATGAAGTAGCCATTTACAACTGTATTAATCAATTAAATAAATGATATTATAGCACATTCAATTACATTATTACTGTATCTACCTTGTACAATAACGTAATCATTGAATGAAATAGCGTACCCATCCACATTTACAATTGATCAATAACACCAGCACATACAGTTACATTGTTGTAGAATAGGCAACTACTGTATCCACACTATATTAGGATACCGTTGTGATATTGTCAGGCTTAATTTTAGGTCTTCGATCGAAGTTGCATGTTGTACCTCATTTCCCTTCTACAGTGAAAAGTAGTTATTTAATTTACAATTAATCCATTAAATAAATAATACTAGCACATCAAATTACGTTATTGTACACTAGCCTACGCCGCTATCGACACAGTAAATAATATTGCCTACGTGCTTTCGACAATACAAAATTGCTTTCAACAAAAAATCATTATTTGAAAAAAAAACAAAAAAACATTTGCCTTAACACAGTAGCCCTAAATAGTTCCGAACAATATCACAACTTAAATATAGCCTACTTACTACTCAATTGGATCAAGGACATCTTGGTAATTATTTTCATTGTCTCTAATGAAACTATCAGGGGCAGACACTCGAAAATCACTTCTGCCACTCGAGCTTTCAAATACCGTGCCAGTCTCTCACTCTATGAACAGTCACTGCAATCCGGATTCCTTGGGACGTCCTTACCCTAAACTAACACTAAACTTAACCAATTTAAATGTATACTTGACAGAGGTATGGACATCCCAAGGATTCCGAATAGCACGGACCCTCTGAGAAAGTCTATGAACTGTTTTATTCGACTGAAGGGACATCCCAAGGATCCCGAAATAGCACCTATGAAGTCCTCTGAAAGCCTTATTGGTTGAAACTCTTATTGGTTGTCTGATGTGGAACTGGTAACAACACAGTCTGTGATTGGCTAACAACATTTAGATCTGTATACAGCGAGATAAAATAGGGAAAGACAAATTATCTATAGATTGGGTATCATCTTTTCAAGGCCATTAGCGATAACAGGAAATACACAAGCCGTAGGCTACACTATAGTTCAAGGTGGCTACGTTGAAATGTCTACTTGCACGGGAAAAATTGTACGTTTCTAACATTTATGGTTTAAATTTTATTTATATAAATATAAACTATGCACTTTATGATTTTCATTAACACGCGATGCAGGCGTCACACAGACGAATAAGGCGTTGGTATCATGTCATGTCAGGTGGTACGGTTGCCTAGGCTTATATATGTCCCTTATCACCCCCTATAACTTTGTTATCCATAAAAAGCAGAAAAAACTCACACGTTCCCACAACACAGAAATAAGACTCGAAGCTACAGAGCTGTTGAATGCTGGGACGGACCCCGGCTCTAAGTTTACAGCCACCATGGCGCACAGAATCCTCGGTCTTCCAAACAAATTACTCCATGCAAAAGCAATGGCTCTTTACACTGGAGTAAAAGTGGTCCACAGTGAGTTGGAGTGTGTCGAGAAACTGAGGTGCGAGTTCAAAGCCATTTGGGCACAGTGCAGTGCCAGTGGCACTGATGCAGCACCCCCAGCTCGAAGCAAACGACAACGTTATGGAGGCCCTGTGTGCCCTTGACCCAGAGACCCATGACTTAGATGTGAAACCACTGCTGGATCTAAGCAAAACAGATTTGGTGGAAGCTGAGTTTAGTGTCGCTTGCCAGTTTTTGCAGATTGAAATCAACCGCTCTTGCTCCATTGAGGACAAATTGCCCCCTTTTGATATCCTGCAATGATTCTCTAGGCCTCTCTTCACTATGCCGACCCTGCTGACTGCACTGAAACATGGACTGACTTTTGGGGCGTCCACAGTTACCTGCGATAACTAGTTGTCGACTTTGACAAGTGTTCAGTCAGCACAGAAGAAGCATGCCACACCTGAAGAAAGCTAAACTAATCACTCTAAAAATAAAAGGTTCCTGGAGTATCCTTTAGGGGTTCAGCAAATTGAAACTGTGGGGGAACCCCTATAAGTTCTTTGAAGAAAAGGGTTCTTCAAAGAACCCCTTTTAATGGCTCCTCGAAGAACCTTTTGAATAACCTTTAGGGATATATTTTTGAACTACCCCCTCTCCCCTATTATTATTAATAATAATAATACACATAACAATAACAACACAATATTTTAGTTCTCAGTGTTTATTATGATTTGAGTGGCAAAGCAGAATTAAAAAATCTAAATATGAGGTAAACTCCCAGCAGAGCCCCAAGTCCAATGGGTATATCCTCTGGCGTGTTGATGTTAATGTGCTGATGTTCTCCGTATCCATAGCCAGAATGATTTTGCAGTGCATGGTGATCAAACAGGTTTCCTGTTATAATCAATAGAGGTGTATGGAAGGTGAAGTCTGTGAATCAAAAAAAGTGTAATTATACAGATGACTAACAAAACATGCATAAGTCAGTTTTCATACCTTGGTTTTTGTGGTGGATGTGAATAAAAAAAACTGTTTTGATAATGGTTTTCATACACATACCTTGTCCATAATGTAGAGGCTTATGGTATATCCATTCATTGAGGAGGTAAGGGAGGAGGATGGTAAATGTGATCTGCGTAACATGCCAATACTAATTGACATACCTTTGTATGCCTCCTCGTCTGTATACCTACAGACACAGACAAATAAAGTGAGTAGCTCAGTCATCTGTGCCCAATACAGCTAGCCTTCAACATGTTCTTATAGCCTACGTATTTGTATTTGTTGATTGATATCCATTGAATTGTGTCCATTTTCTGGTTTAGAAAGATTTGCACAAATATGAAAAGATAGATGGTATATTCATAGAACAATATCAATTTAGATCATTCAAGGGACAGATCTTACCTTAAATTGAGATCTTTACATTTTTCAATTAAGTGCCTGCACATGCTGTCCTTTCAAATTCAAATCCAAATGTTTCAGTTGGGCAGTCAGGTTCCTGCAAGAACCCCCACCAACTAAGGAGGTTCCTCAATGAACACCACCTCCTATGGGGTTCTTGGAAAAACCTTTTGGGGGCCATTTTCAATGCCAAGAACCCTGAGGATCTTGTTGAACTCCACATTTTTTGAGTGTACCGCTGTTTTGTTCTGTTCCATTTGTTCGCATTCGCAGTTTTGTCGGTATTCTAAGCAAAAACTGCTATTCAATATTATTATTTGCATGCATGAATAACTAGGCTACTATTTTCAGCATGCATTAGTATGCATTATTTTGGTAAGACAGCTGTGTGTACTGTTTGTAATAGGTGAATTGCCCTATCTATCTTGTAGCCTATAGTCATTACCTAAATAGCCTAGCTGTAGGGGGCTGTCCATTGTGCTGCTATAGCACAGCAGAGATAGGCTACAGATTTCAGAAGCACTCAATAATCTCGCAGTCTCTGCATTTTAACTTTGTGTTTATTGTGGTATAGCGTGATTATTTAAACACTTTATCAAACCCAATGACTGAGATTTGTCAATGTAGTGCTTTGGGAACAGCACCAATGCCAAAACCACAATCTTATGGTACATACTATGTGTAACAAAACCCCTTATCCACACCTCATTGTGAACGAAGCTGAGATGAGTTTAACGCTGGGCTGAGACTGTCTCTACTCATTGCTAAGAGAAACACCTCTGCATTTCCTTGTGAAGAAGACTGTGAGAGACGATGGGGAAAAACACAGCGACATGTTGAACTGAACGTGCTAATTAAGTAATGGCCAGGGTTGAGTAGGTTACTTTCTAAATGTAATCGAATAGTTACTAGTTACCTGTCCAAAATTGTAATCGGTAATTTTTCGATTACCCATAATCTGATTACTTTCAGTTACTTTCCCCTTTAGAGCTATTGACATGATGGATAAATAATTGTTTACATGCTGCCCATAAACGGATGTTGCATTTTACTTTATGTAGGCTTCTTCTAACCCATTGCTTTCTACTACAGATCATATTACAATTAGGCCAAAGTCTGTCAGATTTCAAGTAATTCCAATTAATTTAATAGCCCTCAGTCTTTAAGAATCGGACTTGGAAATATAGGTTGGCCGAATTGTTTTACCTGAGCATAACCTCAAAACTAAGGACCTTTAGCCTACTCTGTTGTTTCTGATTTTGTTGCCGTGGAGGACTGATTGGGCTCATTGCTTAGAGTTGAAAAATAAATGCTGCTCTCATTGAATGGCACGCATTGAGCACTACCCAAAAAGTGCTATTTGCATGTGAAAAATTAATGCCATATGCTGCATTTGCTATAGGCCTATTCAGACCTGGCGCCAGGATAAAGTGACTACGGGCGCAGTTGAAATCGGCAAGGCATAATTTGGGGGGGGGGGGTTCTTGCATTGGAATAATATTGAATTCTGCTTATCCTGTCTGGGAACGGGGTTCCGCTCGCCAACAGCCAATGAAATTGCAGGGCGCCAAATTCAAACAACAGAAATCTCATAATTCAAATTTCTCAAACATACAAGTATTAGACACCATTTTAAAGATAAACTTCTCATTAATCCAACCACAGTGTCCGATTTCAAAAAGGCTTTTCGGCGAAAGCACAACATATCATTATGTTAGGTCAGCACCTAGTCACAGAAAGCATACAGCCATTTTCCAACCAAAGAGAGGAGTCACAAAAAGCAGAAATAGAGATAAAATTAATCACTAACCTTTGATATTCTTCATCAGATGACACTCCCGGGACAACATGTTACACAACGTATGTTTTGTTCGATCAAGTTCATATATATATCCAAAAACCTCAGTTTACATTTGGCTTTGCCTCCAAAACATGAATTTGCACAGAGCCACATCAATTTACAGAAATACTCAAATTAAACTTTGATACAAGTATTGTGCATAGAATTATAGATATACTTCTCCTTAACCTGTTTGGGCTAGGGGGCAGCATTTTCACGTTCGGATGAAAAGCGTGCCCAGAGTAAACTTCCTGCTACTCAGGCCCAGATGCTAATATATGCATATTATTAGTAGTATTGGATAGAACACTCTGAAGTTTCTAAAACTGTTTGAATTATGTATGTGAGTATAACAGAACTCATATGGCAGGCGAAAACCTGAGAAAAATCCAACCAGGAAGTGGGAAATCTAAGGTTTGTAGTTTTTCAACTCATTGCCTATCGAATATACAGTGTCTGTGGGGTCATATTGCACTTCCTAAGGCTTCCACTCGATGTCAACAGTCTTTAGAACCTTGTTTGAGGCTTCTACTGTGAAGTGGGGGCGAATGAGAGCTGAATGAGTCAGAGGTCTGGCAGAGTGCATGAGCTGACCACGCGCATTCACGTGAGCGCGACCTGCGTTCCATTGCAATTCTAAAGACAAAGGAATTCTCCAATTGGAACATTATTGAAGATTTGTTAAAAACATCCTAAAGATTGATTCTATACATCGTTTGACATGTTTCTACGGACTGTAACGGAACTTTTTGACTTTTCGTCTGGACCTAGTCGCGCGTCATGAATTTGGATTTGTGAACTCAAGGCGCGAACAAAAATGAGGTATTTGGACATAATCGAACTAAACAAACATTTATTGTGGAACTGGGATTCCTGGGAGTGCATTCTGATGAAGATCATCAGAGGTAAGTGAATATTTATAATGCTATTTCTGACTTCTGTTGACTCCGCAACATGGCTGGTATATGTTTGGCTTGTTTTGGTCTCTGAGCGCCGTACTCAGATTATTGCATGGTTTTCTTTTTCGAAATCTGACAAAGCGGTTGCATTAACTGATACTTACTGTATGTCATAGCTCAAAAGACATGCAACCCACACACATCATAGCACATACTGTAGAACAGACTAAGCAATCCAAATGTAATCTACAGATGAACGTGTGAATAATCACTGTCCTATAAGAACTGTAAATATAATATTTCTGATTTTTAAAGGCAGTCAATGTGATTTTCCTGTAATATATATGTACTGTATTTCCACACTATGAGGTTAGAATAATACTGTGAAATTGTGAAAATGATGATAATTTTTGTGTAAGAGCTGTTTGGAAAGACTGCCGGAAATTTCAGCCTGTTTTGGTGGGATGGAGATTTGGCCTGCCTGGTGACATCAGAAATTATATGATATTGAGATAAAAATGGCTAGATTGGACCTTTAACTTTTGTAGCACTTTTCATTTATGTAATGAAAAGTGAAACAAAAGCTAGTGGTCCAATCCAGCCGTTTTTATCTCAATATCATATCATATAATCTCAAAGTGTGAAAGAAAAGACATGCGATTTTGAAAACAAAAACAAATCATTATTGCGTCGATGATGGACGGGACGATCATGACAGGCAGGGTTGAGTAAAGGCAGTTCAGAGATCAAACAGATGGAGGTTTCAGACCGGTCCAGAGCTGTTCATCAGGGAACCCCGGCACTTGCCATCTCTGAAAGATGCTTCTCTGTAGTAGTCTCTGAAGTCAGACTCAATGGGTCTCCACCAGTACCGATATTTAGCACACTGGGTGAAGTCACGACAGAAACAAAGGCGCCAGAAAAGCACACTGGACACCAGTCCAGACTAGTCAGCCTTGGAGCTGCAAGAAAACTGCTCAACACGGTAACTTCAGCATCCTTATCTCAAAAACAAACATCCCCTTACTTTCAATCAAAACATGACCTAGTTAGCTTGCTAAGCTTCTTGATGACAGTGAAATATTATATGGCGAAACCAACTGACTTGCCAGTCATACCATGCTGATAGATAACAAATTAGAAGATAAAAAGATCATTCAAAAATATAATCAAAAATCCACAAAAATGATTAAATATTTACAAATGTACAGGAGCTCATAGCCTAGGGTATCAAACTCATTCCATGGAGGGCCTAGTGTCTGCAGGTTTTTGGTTTTTCCTTTCAGTTAAGACCTATACAAGCAGGTGAGGGGAGTTCTTTACTAATTAGTGAATCAATCAAGTACGAGGGAGGAGCGAAAACCCACAGACACTCGGCCCTCCGTGGAATGAGTTTGACACATATGGCCTAGGCTATTCCAGCGCCATCGCTAAAATGGAATTACTGATAGGACATCTGTCTAATTGTTTAGACACCCTAGACCTAGGTTAAAGAAACCCAGGTTAAGACATAACTCTGAAACATTATTATTCAACACAGACCAGCTTCTGCATTCAGAATGAATGGAGGAGGATGGCCGAAGCACCAAAAAAAGAAGAAAGTTGATTTATGAATGTGTTTTGTAATATTCTGATATAGTTCAACGTAAATAAAGACAGTTGTGTCACAGACTAGTCTGTGCAAGCTTGTTTTTTTTGTTGCAAATGGTTGACTGTCTTTCAATTGTTAGCCTCTTCACTCCGGGAGAGCTGTACATGTAACATTACAGGTCTCCCTGAATGAAGTGGCTAGCTACAGCGAGCGAGAAAACTAAACTGGTAACCCGCGAAAATCATCCTAGCATATGGCTAACACTGCTAACAAAACAGTGGGTTGTGATTATATTGGTGATATAGGAGCAATTGCTATTAATCCCAATGTTAGCTTAAGACCAGAAGCCAATTGTCTCTAACCAAAATTGTGTACGAAACACTCAACACAAGTATGAGTGTTTCACGTTGTCTTATGTTATTTTTATTTGAATTAGTTACAGTTGGATTTTGAAAGTTAATTATAAAATGGCAACATTGATTATAGTTGTATCTTTTGCTGTAGACATTGCTACAAAGTAACTAGTTATCTAATCAAAACCATTCGTGTACACTTGCTATTTTTTAAAGGTGCTGAGCCGCTTTGGATCAAATAGGGGTGATTTGGCAAACAAAATCAAAAAATTCAGGAAAAAGGCAGGAATTGTGGTTTAGGGCTATCAGAAGTACAGGACAGAAATACAGAAATACAGTTTTCAATTGTGGTTTCCCAAACCAGGATCAAGGATTTGTGAGGTTGCTATCTATAGGTTGACAAGATCAACTTCTTTTAGACATAATGTCATATCAGTCAACAGAGCTTGACATTCAGGTAAATTTGCTAGTGGCAAACCGAGCCATAACGTGGGCCATTGGGGAATTTTGATGTTGTGAATGTGCAGCATAACAAACATGTCTATTCGAATTACACACCAAATTTCAAACCATGAAGAACACGTGATACTGATGGTTCATTGACTTGTGCAGGACATGCGGCCTACAAAATTACAATTATATACTAGTGAATTTGTTTTTAATGGGCCTATTTTACATTTTTATAATTAGTAGGCTGAATAGTTTTTTTTCATAATATTTGCCCAAATGTTGTACGTATGACCTCCTCTTTCACTAATGTTGCTTCATTCCTTCCTCGCTCTCAACAGTTAAATTAAATAACTTTCATTGTCCTTCTCGTCATGACATCAGTGGTGATTTTAGCATGTCAAACTTGGTGGGGCAAACTCAAAAAAACATTTTTTAGATGCATGCCAGCAAAGCCACTACACAACACTTAACAATACATTAATTGCACTATAATGGTGACAAACGGTGCTCACAAACTGTGGGCCTAGATAAAGCTGTCCCAACAGCAGAGCTTTCTTTTCAGCACCATTGAGTGAATCATTACCACTGCTACACCTGGCTATCAGCGTAGCCTTGTCTGGCGTTGAAACAGTTCAGTCAGCCTCATTTACTACCTTTAAAAGCCTCATTTACTACCTTTAAAAAAAACATAGCTGATATGGCTGACTTGCTTAAACAAATGTGGTTTCTACTGCCAATTGATATGTACAAACTATGGCATAAAGGGACGACGAGCGGATAAGAGGCAATCTTTCATTTCAATTAAGACATTAATGAGCGAGCTAGGATGGATGTAATCAATATAACTATTTGTTCAGCACTTTTGAAATGTACAGCGACATAATTCAGAACATGGGCCGTTATGGGCCCATACATGGGCCAGTATGCTCCATGTACACCAAGTCAGAACCATATGATAAATAAAGGGGACATATAAGCAGACAATGAAAGCTCTTACAGTATCCAATGATTACATTTCTCTAAAACAGGCTATAGGCTACATGCGCACCACCAAGTCAGAACAGTAGGCTAAGTTATGGGGGGGAAAGGGACCAAATTATTAGGGTGAGGCATGTGGGCTACTAAAAACTTACTACACAACATACACTTAGTATTACTTCCTTAGCTACAGTATACATATCTCCCTGGCATACAAGACCTTTTTGGACTCTTGTTGTCCTGTGCTCACTTGGACAAGAAGGTGGTGCGGCGGTCCTTGTGGGCAAATTTTGTCATCAATGTCTGGCATTCTCTGGACTGATGGTGCTCTCATGACAACTGGGAACTCTGGGGGGAAAAACAAGGTCGAATCATGACATCAGTGATCATTAGGTCGGAGCCCTAGAAAGAGGCCAAAGTTCCCGACTTGGAATTGCGAAGTTGGATGACCGTTCAAAAAAATATATAATTCAGTCGGAGCTAGTTTTTCCCAATTCCCAGTTGTTTTGAACGCAGCAGAAGTCATGCTGGATTGACAACATGGCCAATGTATTCAAACTTTTCTGGCCCATGGTGTTGAATGTTTATCCTTTTAAGCTTGGAAAAATGACCCTTAAACCCAAACTTGGACCACACACCTACTCCACTGAATAACAAGCTACTGATTCCTTCCAAACCACTCATTGTGGAATTGGCGATTTCCAACTTGTTGTGTGATGTTTATGTCCAAAGACCGATGAGCACCGATACATTTTATCTATAATTTATCTTCATATGACAAGGATTGAAAAGGATTTTCCAGTAGATTGTCAACGTGATTCATGATGATGACTGCTTGTCTAGATTGCTAGCTAAGATTTTGAAAGTATGATGTTAACATGATCAGTCCAATCAACGCTACAGTAGATATAACGTGATTTGACGTAATTTTATCTGTGGCCAATGACCTTGAGCCTTCTTGGATGGGCTCTTCTAATATAACTCTATGGCAGCACCCAAGGTGCTTTCATTTTAGAGCTCTCCCCGTAGATTTTGCTGTGATGTAGTGTTCCCATGAGTGACAGAACACTGAGCCAATCACAGCGCAAATAGAGAACATTACCAACCCTTATGCTCCGTATTTTCCGCTGGCTGCCCCACCACCACAGAAAGCACTGAGCTAGGCTGAAATACCTGCCCTGAACGACAGGTCCCCACTGAATGACAGGACTAGAATACGATGCAGACTAATTTTGCTTTTTTTCACGAGGAATGAATGGTTATGTGAGGCTATTATTTATTCAGACCATATTCTTTCAAACTCCTGCAAGTTCTTTTGGCTGCTGTAGGCCTACTGTGCCTTCAGAAAGTATTCACACTTAATTTTTTCAAAATGTTGTTGTGTTACAGCATGAATTTAATATGGATTAAACTGAGATTGTCACTGGCCGACACACAATAGTCCATAACGTCAAAGTGGAATTATGTTTTTCAATTTCTTTACAAATTAATTAAAAATGAAAAGCTGAAATGTCTTGTCAATATTCAACCCCTTTGTTATGGCATGCCTAAATAAGTTCAGGAGTAAACTTTTGCTTAACAAGTCACATAACATGATTTTTTAATGACTACACCGTAAAAAAAATGATTGAGGTGTTTTTTTTTGTTTTGTTTTTTTCAGTAGTGGATCAGCTTAATATTGCGGAAAGAATGTTGCTTCCAATGTAATTGTCTGCATCATTTCCAATCCCCCATATTTTGGGGGTAAATATATCCATACACGCATGCATACATATACACATATATACATACACATACCTATATAGACATACATACTTTTTGAAAGAATAACCATTATTATTATTCCCCGCAAACCCTACCACCGATCCCTCAATTGGAGTAAACTAATAAACACTTCTGCTTTTACCTTCAATTTATACATCTTATACACATTTTACAGACACAGTCTACTTTACAATAGTTCTCTCTTGTTTGTTCTTAGTCCTTGTTTGATTTCTATTTGTAACTGTGCTATTTCACAAAAGTTCCGAACCTATATACATTTTACAGATCCCGTATGCTTTACATTGTTTATCTTGTTATTAGTCCCACCCTTCAGCTCCATTCAACCCCTCCCATCTATCTTTCAACATCATCCATTTCGGATTTCTATTTGCCATATATTTTGCAACTGTGCAGTGATGCTTCATAAAATAATTGAACCTTCCTATTCTCATAGCTTCTACAGATTGTAAATTAAAAATAAACATTTTTGCAAAAATAATTATTATATTATTGATTGATTGACTATGGCTTTTCAAATCACCCAGTATTGCTATCTGTAGTGTTAGTTCTAGGCAAATGTTGCAATTCTACAGCCATTCCTGGACCTGTGACCAAAAATGAGCTACATATGGACAATGCCAAAATAAATGATCTAATGACTCTGCCTCCTCACAGCAGAATCTGCAGAGCTGGGAAGATTGTATCGCCCATATATACACTGCTCAAAAAAATAAAGGGAACACTTAAACAACACAATGTAACTCCAAGTCAATCACACTTCTGTGAAATCAAACTGTCCACTTAGGAAGCAACACTGATTGACAATAAATTTCACATGCTGTTGTGCAAATGGAATAGACAAAAGGTGGAAATTATAGGCAATTAGCAAGACACCCCCAATAAAGGAGTGGTTCTGCAGGTGGCGACCACAGAGCACTTCTCAGTTCCTATGCTTCCTGGCTGATGTTTTGGTCACTTTTGAATGCTGGCGGTGCTTTCACTCTAGTGGTAGCATGAGACGGAGTCTACAACCCACACAAGTGGCTCAGGTAGTGCAGCTCATCCAGGATGGCACATCAATGCGAGCTGTGGCAAGAAGGTTTGCTGTGTCTGTCAGCGTAGTGTCCAGAGCATGGAGGCGCTACCAGGAGACAGGCCAGTACATCAGGAGACGTGGAGGAGGCCGTAGGAGGGCAACAACCCAGCAACAGGACCGCTACCTCCCCTTTGTGCAAGGAGGAGCACTGCCAGAGCCCTGCAAAATGACCTCCAGCAGGCCACAAATGTGCATGTGTCTGCTCAAACGGTCCGAAACAGACTCCATGAGGGTGGTATGAGGGCCCGACGTCCACAGGTGGGGGTTGTGCTTACAGCCCAACACCGTGCAGGACGTTTGGCATTTGCCAGAGAACACCAAGATTGGCAAATTCGCCACTGGCGCCCTGTGCTCTTCACAGATGAAAGCAGGTTCACACTGAGCACATGTGACAGACGTGACAGAGTCTGGAGACGCCGTGGAGAACGTTCTGCTGCCTGCAACATCCTCCAGCATGACCGATTTGGCGGTGGGTCAGTCATGGTGTGGGGTGGCATTTCTTTGGGGGGGCCGCACAGCCCTCCATGTGCTCGCCAGAGGTAGCCTGACTGCCATTAGGTACCGAGATGAGAACCTCAGACCCCTTGTGAGACCATATGCTGGTGCGGTTGGCCCTGGGTTCCTCCTAATGCAAGACAATGCTAGACCTCATGTGGCTGGAGTGTGTCAGCAGTTCCTGCAAGAGGAAGGCATTGATGCTATGGACTGGCCCGCCCGTTCCCCAGACCTGAATCCAATTGAGCACATCTGGGACATCATGTCTCACTCCATCCACCAACGCCACGTTGCACCACAGACTGTCCAGGAGTTGACGGATGCTTTAGTCCAGGTCTGGGAGGAGATCCCTCAGGAGACCATCCGCCACCTCATCAGGAGCATGCCCAGGCGTTGTAGGGAGGTTATACAGGCACGTGGAGTCCACACACACTACTGAGCCTCATTTTGACTTGTTTTAAGGACATTACATCAAAGTTGGATCAGCCTGTAGTGTGGTTTTCCACTTTAATTTTGAGTGTGACTCCAAATCCAGACCTCCATGGGTTGATAAATTTGATTTCCATTGATAATTTTTGTGTGATTTTCTTTTCAGCACATTCAACTATGTAAAGAAAATGTATTATTTAATAAGAATATTTCATTCATTCAGATCTAGGATGTGTTATTTTAGTGTTCCCTTTATTTTTTTGAGCAGTGTATAACCTTCTATTAGTTGCAAGAATTTTGTATAGTAATTTAAATTGAAAAATTTGAAGTTTTGAATCCGGCGTTGTTTTGCGTATCAATTCATAAACCATGTGCCATGGAATGGGTACATCGGAATCTCTTCCCAACTATTTTGCAATTTATATGGCACAGCTGTCAGTTTTTTGGTCCTTAAATGGAATTGGTATATGTTTTTATTTATCACACTTTTCTTTAACCATTTATGTTCTTTAATACAGGGCCGACATACAAGTTCCTTACTTTTTTCCCCTTTTACTTGCCTCTTCCATTTTTGTGGTAATGCTGCAATTAATTGGTTGTAATTTTGGGTAGAGCAGACATTTCCATATGTCTGTGTTAGCTGCATGTGTGACATAACTCCACCAGTCCTATTTATGATATCATTCACTAAGATTATACCTTTTTTTTTTTTTTTTTTCGATAAATACAGTTTTTTTTATCAATTAGTATATTTGAATTTAACCACAATATTTCTTCCGTCCTTTCAGGTGGATTAAACTGAAATTCCAACCAACTTTCTAAGGCTTGTTTAAAAAATAAAGATATTTTAGAGATTATTTCCTTTCCACACAACCGAAAGTGAGCAGGTGTAATCTGAATAAAGGGGAAAAGGCCCTTCTTGAATATAGGATGAGACATTCGTACCAATTGACTAGAGAACCAGTTTGGATTTAAGTATAACTTTTGTATGACTGATGCCTTTAGTGAGAGGTCTAATGCTTTAAAATTTAATCATTTCTGCCCTCCGAATTCATATTCATTATATAAATAGGCCATTTTAATTTTATCTGGCTTGTCGTTCCAAATAAAATTGAATATTTTTTGTTCATATCATTAAAAAGCAGGTCACTAGGTGTAGGCAAAACCATAAGCAAATAGGTAAACTGTGATATGACTAAAGAGTTAATCAGGGTGATTTTTCCACGGTAGCAAGATCTTATCTATTTTTGCTAACTTTCTATAAAAATTTCTTGGAGTGAGATCATTTCTTTCTTTTGGGATTTGTATCCCGAGTATGTCCACATCTCCGTCAGACCATTTAATTGGTAAACTACATGGTAATGTAAAATGTGAATTTTTTTTGTGATCCAATACGTAATATGGTACATTTATCATAATTTGGTTTTAATCCAGAGAGCGTAGCAAAAGTATCTAAATCCTCTAAGAGGCCGTGGAGAGACTAATTGTGGTTTTAAAAGAAAACATGAATCATCAGCGTACAATGACACCTTAGTTTTTAAGCCACGGATTTCTAATCCCTTAATATTATTGTTTGATCTAATCTTAACAGCTAACATTTCGATGGCAATAATAAATAGATATGCCAATAGTGGACAACCTTGTTTTACTCCTCTATATAGTTTAAAACTTTCTGAGATTTATTTACTATTTTACACCTAGGGTTACAAAACATAACTTTAACCCATTTTATAAGAGATTCCCCAAAATTGAAATATTCTAGGCATTTATATATGAACTCCAGTCGTACTTTATCAAAAGCCTTTTCAAAATCAGCTATGAAAACCAGGCCTGGTGTCCCCGATTGAGGTGGTTAGTAAATTATTGAAAATGTAATTTGTTTTACATAAAAATATGTAGTTGTCATCTTTACTTGAATATAATTTCTACTTTACTCTGCTTCACTGTTTCAACCAACCTGAAATAAATACATAATAATTAACCATAAGATAAATGCATAATCTAAACAACTATTGCTGTGTAAAAACAACTACAAAGAACATTGTGTTTAACTTACACAATTTTCATAATACTTCCTTTCAACTTAAGAATTTTAAGTTCTTCCATCAACTGGCCATGTGGCTCTAGTTTCAGACGATTGTGGTTAATTATTATTTATTTTTTTAACTTTACAATTCTTTTACACAATGTTGTATGTATGTTTGAAGAATGAAAAGCACATTTCTTTATTAGTATCAAACAGTTTGTTATGCTATGAGGTATAATGGATCATGATGAATAGATATCAAAACCGTCAGGCAAATTGGCATTCAATGACAAGACACATTCTCACCATTAGTAAGGCCATGTGTGCCACTCTTGACAGAGGAAAATACATTAAGCTACAATGCTTGCAGTTTTTCCTCCAGTTACTAGTGATGGTCATTCCAGCTCTTTTCAGTATTCCAGCTCTTTTCAGTGAGCCGGCTCGTTCAGCTCAGCTCACCAAAAAGAGCCAGCTCTTTTGGCTCTCAAACGGCTCTATAAAATAAATATGTTTTGTATTTTTCAAGTCAAACGGTTTGCAATAGTTTGACTGTGATTGGTGTTAAAACAATTCTAATTAAATTATTACATAAAATCATACTGTACTGTACCTTAACCACAATGTATTTAAAAATGCATTGGTTTGTTATGAAAAATAATGATTTTCAACATTTGCATTTAAAGTATAACTTTTTTATGTATATAAACAAAGTGCATGTAAATCTAACCATTCAAAACGAATTTAATCTGAACAGCATAATATAATATTGCACCATATCAAAGAAAAATAAATAACAGAAGGGCTCCTCCAAATAGGATCGGACCTCCATTATGGCATCTGCTGAGGGATTCCTTCGTGTTGCATCCCCAGTTGCTCTCTCGTCAAACAGCAGACGTTTGTGGCACTACTGCTTGTGCTTCTGCGCCATCTTCTTCCTGTTGCCCTGGTGCCTGAGCCAGCTGACTGCTGGGGCTGTCCCTCCCTGCTGCTGAGGTTATTTTTGAAGAGCCTCATCAATCGCTCTGGCATCACTGAAGGCTAACTTCTTAAACATGGGGTCAAGTGCAGTGGTTTCTGATAGCACGTGATTATATTCCATTCTGTGGAACTTTCTGTCCATTGATGAACATAGGGTGTCCATCAACTCTGTCATATGTCATGTGGTTACATTTGCTTCTCTCTGGCGGCTGGCTGTGATTCGCTGCAGACCCTTACACAGGAGTATCATTTTTGAGGCTGTCACATAGCTGAAAAGAGAGAACAGTAACTTATTAGTTCAGGTTCATGTTTTGTCTACTGATACTACATTCTCATCTACTGCTCACATGCATATATAATACTGAATTAAATAAGGATGTAGTAATAACTGCTTACTGTACCTCTCTCCACTGATCTCCACAGTGACCTGCTCAAACGGTTCCAGGACTCTGCACACCACCTCCTGCATTGTCGCTAACACAACAGACCACTTTCCTATCTACTTGCCATTCTCTGGCCACTCTCAACATTTCATCTGCCAAGTTCCCTGGGGTGTGTCTGTCGCTGAACTCAAAGGAGTCCAGAAGACAGCTAGACATCAAAAAATCTTCAATGAAGTGACATGTAACCGTAAGAAGTGGTTACCCTTGATGTCCAGCAATCAGTGGTAAGGCAAACTGCAGTAGCTTTTTGGACTCTCTCCCGCACTGAAGCCTGTGTGCTCTCGTACATTTGTGGAATAAGTGATTTTGAAATGGATTTCCTGCTTGGAATTGTGTACACTGGATTTAGACTATTGCTATATTTCTAAAACCTATGTCCTCCACGATAAAAAATGGCTGGAAATTGGTGGAAATCATTTTAGCCAATGCAATATCAATTTGGCCTTGTTTTGCTACAGACATAGACTTTGGCATAAACTGGTCCATAGAAGACAGTGTTGCTGTGGGTCGCGGAGTAGGCCTACTTGACTGAGTGGATACTGGCTCCACCACTATCACTAGCAGGCCCGCTAGTTTCTCGAAGCTCCGCTACAGCTAGCTTCACAGTTGGGTGTACAGTTCACATATGACGGTGTAGGTTGTACGTAGAACCTGCTTTATATGAAAATGTGTTTTGGCAAATTCTACACTGGGCTCTAACATTGTCTACATTATTAAAATGCATCCAAATGCTACTGTGCTTCCGACTCATTTTCCAGCTGTTGTTTTCACAGCTGTCCTTCCTCTCTCTCCTCGGTTGCTAAGTGTGTGAGTGAGTTGGCTCGGCCCTCCCTCACGCATCTTTGGTTCATTGGTTGACACTGCGTGTCTGATTGACAGGAACAACAGGTGAGGCTGTTAGTCTGAGCAGACAGTCAGAACGAATGTGTGTGCGCTTGAGCATTTAGCCCTATATTATTTTATTTATTTTTTCGTTCATTGAATTAGTTAATTCTATTCATTTAAATCTTTTGATTATTCATATCTTCATTTTTTTATATTTTTAAAATAGATTCGGCTCGTATATCAAAAGAGCCGGCTCCCAACGCTCACCTACAAGAGCCCGCTCTTAGAGCGGACTCGTTCGCGAACGACCCATCACTATCAGCTAGTGGAACGAGCACTGGATACAAATGTCAAGATATGAAGCCATGTTTCACACTAAGACACGATCAATGAAAGTAACTAACCAGAAAGATTAAGTATATCTAACGTACAGAACAGTTCTGGGTTTTGATCAAATTAAGTTGGATCTTAGTCATTTTTTTACTTAATATATTAGTGTTTGTGAAACACTAAAAGTTAAGTATATTATATGTAAAAATACATCATGTCGGAAATACTCAAAAAGCTAACGCAAATAGTTCCTCCATTTTTTTAAGTGGAACTTGCAAAGTTATTTTTACAGTGTACCTCTGTACCCCACACATACAATTATCTGTAAGGTCCCAAGGTCGAGCAGTGAATTTCAAACACCAGGGAGGATTTCCAATGCCTCGCAAAGAAGTGCACCTATATGTAGATGGGTAAAAAAAAGAGATGACATTGAATATCCCTTTGAGCATGTTGAAGTTATTAATTACACTTTGGATGGTGTAGCAAAACATCCAGTCACTACAAAGGTACTTCCTAACTCGGTTGCCGGAGATAAAGGAAACCCCTCAGGGATTTCACCATGATGCCATTGGTGACTTTAAAACAGTTAGAGTTTAATGGCTGTGGAGATGATTGTGGACTACAGGAAAAGGAGGCCCGAGCACGCCCCCATTCTCATTGACAGGGCTGTAGTGGAACAGGTTGAGAGCGTAAAGTTCTTTGGTGTCCAAATCACCAACAAACTATCATGGTCCAAACACACCAAGACAGTCGTGAAGAGGGCACGACAAAGCCTATTCCCCCTCAGGAGACTGAAAAGATTTGGCATGGGTCCTCACATCCTCAAAAGGTTCGACAGCTGCACCATCGAGAGCATCCTGACTGGTTGCATCACTGCCTGGTATGGCAACTGCTCGGCCTCCAACCGCAAGGCACTACAGAGGGTAGTGTGTACGGCCCAGTACATCACTGGGGCCAAGCTTCCTGCCATCGAGGACCTCTATATCAGGCGGTGTCAGAGGAAGACCCTAAAAATTGTCCAAGACTCCAGCCACTCTAGTCATAGACTGTTCTCTGTGCTACCGCACGGCACGCGATACCGGAGCGCCAAGTCTAGTCCAAAAGGCTTCTTAACAGCTTCTACCCCCAAGCCATAAGACTGCTGAACAGCTAATCAAAGGGCTTCCCAGAACCCTCTTTAACGCTGCTGCTACTCTCTGTTTATAATCTATGCATAGTTACTTTAACTCTACCTACATGTACATATTACCTCAATTACCTCGACTAACCGGTGCTCCCGCCGCACATTGACCCTGTACCGGTACCCCCTGTATATAGCCTCGCTTGTTATTTTACTGCTGCTGTTTAATTATTTGTTACTTTTATTTTAAATGTTTTACTTATCTATTTTTTACTGAACACATTTTTTTATTAACTTCTTAAAGCATTGTTGGTTAAGAAATTGTAAGTAAGCATTTCACTGTAAGGTCTACTACACCTGTTATATTCGGCGCAATTTGATTTGATATGAGAAAACTGAGGATGGATCAACAACATTATAGTTACTCCACAATACTAACTTAATTGACAGAGTGAAAATAAGCTTCTTCGTGATCGGTGTCCCTTCCACGGGACGGTTGAGCTAACGTAGGCTAATGCGATTAGCATGAGGTTGTAAGTAACAAAAACAATTCCCAGGACATAGACATATCTGATATTGGCAGAAAGCTTAAATTCTTGTTAATTTAACTGCACTGTCCAATTATAGTAGCTATTAGTGAAAGAATACCATGCTATTGTTTGAGGAGAGTGCACAATTGTGAACATAAAAAGTTATTAATAAACAAATTAGGCATCATTGGATCATTCTAAAACTTTGCACATACAGTACACTGCCAAAATGTGGAATAATATTATTATTTTTTTTTTACCTTTATTTAAATAGGCAAGTCAGTTAAGAACAATTTCTTATTTTCAATGACAGCCTAGGAACAGTGGGTTAACTGTCTTGTTCAGGGGCAGAATGACAGCTTTTTACCTTGTCAGCTCTGGGATTCGATCTTGCAACTTTTCGGTTACTAGTCCAACGCTCTAACCACTAGGCTACCCTCCGCCCTTCATGGTCTTTCTCTTGCATTTCAAAGATGATGGTACCAAAAAATACAAAAGAACGGTTGGTTTTTTCTTTGTATTATCTTTTACCAGATCTATTGTGTTATATTCTCCTACATTCCTTTCACATTTCCACAAACTTCAAAGTGTTTCCTTTCAAATGGTACCAAGAATATGCATATCCTTACTTCAGGGCCTGAGCTACAGGCAGGTAGATTTGAGTATGTCATTTCAGGCGAAATTTGAAAAAAAAAGGAATTTACTTTTTGTCCTGAATACAAAGTGTTATGTTTGGGGCAAATCCAATACAACACATTACTGAGTGCCACTCTCCAGAACTGCATAATGTTCTGGGTATACTTGTAGTTGTTCAGGACTGGGGGGGGTTTCAGGATTTAAAAAAATAAATGGAATGGAGCTAAGCACAGACAAAATCCTAGAAGAAAATCTGGTTCAAGAAATTAACCTAAAACACAAGACCCAATCTGAACCGGTGCTGCTTACCAAGAAGACAGTGACTGTTCCTGAGTGGCTGAGTTAGTCTTTACTTAAAAATACTTGAAAATAGTTTAGAAAAGAATAATGGGCAAATGTTGCACATTCCAGGTGTAGAAATCTCTTAGAGAATTACCCAGAATGACACACCTGTAATCGCTGCCAAAGGTGCTTCTACAAAGTATTGACTCAGTGGTGTGAATACTTATGTAAATGAGAGATTTCTGTATTTCATTTGTAAGAATTTCTAAAAATATATTTTCACTTTGTCATTTTGGGGTACCATGGACCAGAGCTATGAGTGTCTCAGGGTACAGAGGCTCAGTAAGACAGAGTAAGCTTTATTACCTAATTTACCAACAGAAACACTTACAAATAAGTATCTTAAAGTATAACTTCAGTACCAAAGGTTATCTTGATCTCAGTCTTTTAATCCCAACAAGTCTGGTGCTGTGTCCAGCAGCAGCAGCCTAATCATAAGGTTGGGGCTGATTGTCCAACCAATCACACACTCTATTGACTAATTAACCTCAGCTGGGCTCCATTAGCCTCCCAACTGGGAAGGTGCAGGAAGGAGCCAAGAAGGCCCTGGAAGGACGCCTTCCCCCGAATTCTGGCTGTAGCACAAAGTGTGCAATAAGTCAAAGGGAAGTAATACTTTCTGAAGCCACTGTATTTAATATTCAACAAACAAGAGCAAGTTTGCATCCCTCTTCAAATAGTCTATTAGTCAAATAAATGCAAAAAAATATGTCCAACAAGCTACACCAGTCTAGATTGTCCTCCACAACAGCTAAGGAGAGAGGCCAGCAGAGAGCAGGTGTGTTATTGCGCAATAGAACAGTGAAGACAGAGGCTATAAGTTAGAAGCTTATGCATGTTAATTAACCCACCATTCATTATCCCTAATATGAGGCTAATAGGCCTACTGCACTGAATGTATTACCATGCGCTATGTAAGACAGAGGCTAAAACATAACCTTTCTGAAACATTTCCCACATGGAGAGCGTTTCCATCACACGCCATCATTCTCTTGCATGGAGATAAACTCGCTATAGAATGGAGCCTTTTCTTAATATTGGAATGACATTTTTTTATAATATATATGCCTATTTGGGACTAAAATAAAGCACAGATCGGCTTTTGCTTCCCTTCAAGTGGATTGAATGGGTCTAAATAAATAACTGCTATAGGCCATGCATTTCCTTTGAGGCTTTAAAAGTGTTCTTACACTGATTTTGAATATTCAAAGCAATTGGGAGACGTCCATGGCAGGCATTGTTGTCACCTTAGCTTGCTACATAACTTCTGAGTGATAGGAAGCATGAGCACCAATCAGCCTACAGCACTGTGCATACATCCGTCGTTACTATGACAACTAGCGTCGCCAAGAGCATTAAGGCCTGCAGTGTGAACAAGGCTTCAGACAGAGGGATGATTTTTGCCTTGCTCGTATGCTTTCTCTGGTGAAATAGACTCAGCCTCTTGCGAATTGAAGGAAAATGATGAAACAAGAATAGACACAAATGAGAAATAATTTCATACGTTTGTTTCTTTTTGTATTGTAACATTTTTGGTATTTTTTATGGCATTAGCAAAAAAATGAAACATTGCCAACCTTATGATCGGCTTCAGACCGCTTTCCTACTGCCTAGGCAGCATACTGTAGCTACAATGCATGAGCTGTTTCCATGGTTGATTCAGAGCGGTAGAACCGCCACATTATTGTGGGGCTATTGTCTGTATTTATTCAACCTAGTAGAATACTGAATTAAAAGTGGGAATTGAAATGTGTGTAGAATAACAAGAGATAGAAAAGGAGGGGGAGAGAGATTACGCAGAAGAATCATAAAGCTCTTCATAACAGAACCTAGGTATACAGAATATACTCTAAAGCCATATGGTATGGAAGGTGTGTGGGTGTAAAAAGGTAAGAGCATTATGAGTAACGTGTCAATCACCAATCAGCCGGGAAGCCGGAAGTTTCATGCATTAACATTCAACACGTATAACAAGGGGCGTTAATGGAACACTCAACACTATAAAGCGTCGGCTTTTTGAAGAAGTAAGTGGTTTTATATCAAGAAGAAAATCATCCATTTTGGGGCAAGAGGTGTGATGTTCCTGTTCCCTGTTCTGAGATGCCTAGAGAGCTAAAGGGCTGTTTCTAAGTTGGCTCGGTGTTGTCCAGGAGACTCTACTGTAATGGCACTGAGGGGATTAGACTCTGGGAACAGCAGTGGCAGAACGACACGGCATGCCCCTTACACAATGAGCCATCCTGGATCTTTATTGTACTCTGTGTCCCTAGGAGGTTTCCCCTGAAAAAGTAATCTATCAAAAGGCAGATAAGGTTATCAATGGGGATCCCGAGACGTTCTCCCACTGTACCTCCAGATGAAAACAAAGAACAGCTAGCCAAGGACTCTGGGTCTCCAGAGGACTCATTATTTAATTATCTAGCAGCCCAGTGCAATTTATGGAACTATTAGGACAGTTTTCTTCCTTTTAAGGGAAGTAGACCTATCAGAAAAACTAAATCAAACATTGGGTATTCTAAATGCTAATGGGGCATTTACATTTTTTGGTGGTGTGGGCATACCCCAACAACAGAATGGTGTGAGTGTATACTGATCATTGAAATGTCAGTGTCACTCCACAATGATACAAAATACAAGGTGGTTTTTTCAAACCACCTTGTGGACCACTTTAATTGAGTTGAGACACTTAAAACAATCATAGTCAAACATAGCATCTATAAAGCATTGCATCATCTATAAATATGTATGCATATTTATTTGTATTTTTTAAGTACAGTGGATAAAGGACAATTAGGAACGTATAAAGAAACGCCTCAGAGGATAATGTGGCAGGCTTTGGCGCAGGCATTAACATTATTGTTAAAATAATATAATATAAAAATAATAATAAAATGTCACAGAATTTATTATTTTCATCATTTTGGCTGGACAGCTGACAAAAAATATCATCCCTAATTTCGTTATATAACCCACAGTAAAGCAAGGCATGAGTTTCAGTTTATCTAGTGGAGTGTTTGTTTATCGACCAGTCTCAATAGCGAGAAGGGCCACTCCACGTCTACATTTTGCGAAAGAGCTTCGACATTGCTTGGATAGAACAGTACACACATAAGGTAATGTCCCAAAAGTGCGTTTAAAAAGGCATTAGGTTTGCAGTTTGTTACTTTCAGGTTTGTTTATCAGTTTGTACCACTTTTAGTTCATTGCTCTCTAAAAGTGCTTATTCAAAAGCATTACGGTAATTTCTAGAATACACTCCGTACTGTATCAGTGAGCTGAGTCATATGGATGGAGTTAAAAAAGGCTTTGACATGGTATATGACATTTTTCTTTGCAGTTGCAACATCACAAGCCCATAAAAATACATATTTACATAGATGTTCTTTTGGCATGCTGCAAAATCTCTGCCAATTTTGTAAAAATACGTAGCCACTGGTGATGCCATAGTTTTCCAGCCCATATCGCATTGAATAGCAGCATTTGGTGTGCATTTACCCACACCAAGGTAAAATATGCAGGCATGGTTAAAAACAGCATTAACACAAGTATAATTTCCCTGCCCCCACACTACTGCAGCATAAGTAATAGCAGCTACAATTGAAGTCGGAAGTTTACATACACTTAGGTTGGAGTCTTTAAAACTCGTTTTTCAACCACTCCACAAATTTCTTGTTAATAAAACAAACTATAGTTTTGGCAAGTCGGTTAGGACATCTACTTTGTGCATGAAACAAGTAACTTTCCAACAATTGTTTACAGACAGATTATTTCACTTATAATTCACTGTATCACAATTCCAGTGGGTCAGAAGTTTCATACACTAAGTTGACTGTACCTTTAAACAGCTTGGGAAATGAAAATGATGTAATGGATTTAGAAGCTTCTGATTGACTCAAATTATGTCAATTAGCCTATCGGAGGTGTACCTGTGGATGTATTTCAAGGCCTACCTTCAAACTCAGTGCCTCTTGAATTGACATCATGGGAAAATCAAAAGATATCAGCCAAAACAATTGTAGACCTCCACAAGTCAGGTTCATCTTTGGGAGCAATTTCCAAACGCCTGAAGGTACCACATTCATCTGTACAAACAATAGTACGCAAGTATAAACACCATGGGACCACGCTGCCATCATACCACTCAGGAAGGAGACGCATTCTGTCTCCTAGAGATGAACGTACTTTGGTGCGAAAAGTGCAAATCAATCCCAGAACAACAGCAAAGGACCTCATGAAGATGCTGGAGGAAACAGGTACAAAAGTATCTATATCCTCAGTAAAACGAGTCCTATATCGACATAACCTCAGCAAGGAAGGCCGCTCAGCAAGGAAGAAGCCACTGCTCCAAAACTGCTATAAAAAAAGTCAGACTACGGTTTGCAGCTGCACATTGGGGACAAAGAAAACGCCGCACACTGCAGCGGTTTTGTAGTAATATATTTGTAGTAATATATTTGTAGTAATACACATACAATGTTCAATTAGGATTAAAAAAACACAATTTAGAATTATTTAAACTATAAGAACAGTTTCAAGTGGATCCAGAAAGAATCCCGTTGAAGAACTTTCCTCTCAATGTCCCCTCTCCTGCGTGACATCTTGACCATTTCTATTCCAATGTATCTCAGAGAACTAATAGGATGTCCAGCTTGTACAAAATGAGCAGCAACCAGATTTTTTGTCATTGCCCTGTGATGTTGGGACAAATGATAGTCCCTTACCTAGGGCAGATGAACATGTATCAGATATAGACCTGTTGGACAGGTTTATTACCGTGTCTTGCTCCGTGTGTGGGGCGGGGACTTCGGGTGTTGTCGTCTTTGTACGTAGTCCTCTCCAGAATATGAGTATATGAAAGTTGACTGCCCAACCACACCTGCCATATACACTCTACCCATAATTCACAAGAGCATGACACCACCTATACAAGGCATGCCCATTGTGAGTAGTAATGGATCTCTGACAGAGAATATCTATACCTTTGCAGACCATTTTGTGAAACCCTGGGCAATCTCGCCCCCCACATATACTAGAGACTCTATTGATTTAATACTTTTTTTTAAATCAGCGGACCATATACCTGAAAATTCTATTCTGTGTACTTTTGATGTTACCAGTCTATATACTAACATCCCCATCAGGGTGGCCTAGAGGCTCTCATGTTCTACCTCAATGAACGTCCCCCTAATGCTCTACCCAGCACCAATTGTATTGTGGACTTGGCTGAACTGGTACTAAACTCCAACTATTTTCTCTTCAGAGGAGACTTCTTCCTCTAGACCAAAGAGACAGCGATGGTGAGCACTATGGCTCCTAATTATGCTAACCTATATCTAGGTATGTTTGAAAAACAGGTGGTGCTGAATCCAGACCTTTACCCTTTTCTCTTTCCAATATTCTGAGATATTTGGATGACATTTTCGTGATCTATACAGGCACCCAGGAAGAACTTTTGGAAGTCCATGCTTATCTACACTCTATGAATGAACACCTTCTCTTCACCATTAACTATGACCTATCACAAATCAGTTTTCTTGATGTGATGGTTATTAAGGACAACACATCCTTCTCTACAGATCTCTTCAGGAAACCTACGGACAACAATACCCTCCTTAGAGGTGACAACTTTCATCCATGTTCACCTATTAAGTCTCCCTATAAGTCAATTCAGTCGTATCAGAAGAATATGCAGCTCTGATGCTGCTTATCTGAAACAGACCACGGACCTCGCACAAAGATTTAAGGAAAGGGGGGGTACAAAAACAATTGGGTAAAACATGCCAATAATCGTTTTGAAGGACTAACACAAGTGGAAAGCCTAAAACCAAAAGTAAAAGAAAAATCAGAACATATCCCATCATGCTTTACCCAATACTCACCATTGGGGAAGGCATTTAAGGACATTATCGGGAAGCACTGGTACATTATTGATGCTGACCCACATTGTTAAATATCCCCCACGTATGGTTTTAAAAAGACCTCCAAACTTGAGAGATATTGTGGTTAAATCGGATTACCCCACCAGAGAAAAGGAAAACTTTTTTGGACAAGGTTCCGGAGGGTAATTACAAATGTGGCCAACGTGCTCAATGCAGCTTTACGTACAAATGCAACTAATTTACCCACCCCCACACAGGACAAAAATTTAAGATAAAGGGCCTGATTACTTGCATGTCCACCAATGTTATTTCCATGTTGAAATGTCCTTGTGGTCTTTCTTGGAGGGAAAACCTGTAGAAGCCTTAAGACACGAATCAGTGAGCACCGCAGCAATATAAGGACAGGTGAGACAAAAAAATCTGGTTGCTGCTCAATTTGTACAAGCTGGACATCCTATTAGTTCTCTGAGATACATTGGAATAGAAATGGTCAAGATGTCACGCAGGAGAGGGGACATTGAGAGGAAACTTCTTCGAAGGGAATCTTTCTGGATCCACAGGCTGAACACACTGTCTCCTCTTGGCCTTAACGAGGAGTTTCACTCAAAATTGTTCTTATAGTTTCAATAATTCAAAATTATGTTTTTTTATCCTAATTGAATATCGTATGTATATTACTATAAATATTGATCACATTCTCTCTGTATGATCATATATTTTGATACATTGAATGTTAATATTGCGAAACTATGTTATACATTTTTATTTCCTATTTTAGGAAGTGATGGCACTGAGTACGGCCCCTATATATAGGACCTTCCACCTCCACCATGGAATATGGATGCCTGATGATGACCTAAGGGTCGCAACGTTGTAAATAAATATCACCTGGGAGCATGAGCAGCAGTGTGCAGCGTTTTCCTGTCTGTTTTCCATTGTTCTTTATACCACACGGCTGTCTTCCACAGGTTCAAGCTTTGAGATGGGTTTTAAAGGAGAAAGGCGTTACTGTCGTACGGGAACACACAAACCCCCTTCATTGTGGGTGTTTGCATTCAGATGAAGAGTTACAGGTAACTGCCAAAATAAAAGAAACCAACATAAAGTGTCTTAATAGTGTGTTGGGCCACCACGAGACAGACCAGCTTCAATGAACCTTGGCATGGATTCTATAAGTGGGATGCAACACCATTCAGAGGGGTCTCAATTTACTGTTGCAATTTAGATTAGTGAAATACACAAGATGTCATTTCTAAATTTGATTGTGCATCAGCAGTTTTTATCTTGTTATGTCAGACCTGCAAGCAACTGCGGCCCCTCATGATGAGTTCAGATTTTTGGTGTCTCCCACCCCCATTCAAAGTTGACCATCCCTGGTTAATATCATTTTCATGCTGTCACGGATGTCGTTGGAAGAAGACCAAGGTGCAGTGTGGTGAGCGTACATTTTCCTTTTATTTAGTCAAATGTCGCCAACAAAACAAGAAATAACAAAAAAACGACCGTGTAGCTTACAAGGGCAATAGTGCCCCTAACAAAGACAACTACCCACAATCACAGGTGGGAAAAAGGGCTGCCTAAGTATGATTCCCAATCAAAGACAACGATAGACAGCTGTCCCTGATTGAGAACCACACCTTGCCAAAACATAGAAAACACAAATCATAGAAATAAAGGACATTGAATGCCCACCCAAATCACACCCTGACCAAACCAAAAAGAGACAAAAAAAAGGCTCTCTAAGGTCAGGGCGTGACACATGCTCATCAAACTATTCAGTGAGTGACCTCTCGTGCCCTGTTGATGGGGGAATTATCATCCTATGGGAGCATAGCCATGGTAGCCAAAATAATGGCCTGCCCAGTATGACCCTAAGCATGATGGGATGTGGTCCTGTGTGGCTCTGTTGGTAGAGCCTGGTGCTTGCAATGCCAGAGCTGTGGGTTTGATTCCCATGGGGGGACCAGTACAATTATGTTTTTGGAAAATGTATGCACTCACTACTGTACGTTGCTCTGGATAAGAGCATCTGCTAAAATTACATTAAAGAATGACATTTTAATTGCTCAAATAACTCAGGAACCACAAATGTGTGAAAGCACCTGCTTTTAATATACTTTGTATCCCTCATTTACTCAAGTGTTTCCATTATTTTGGCAGTTAGCTGTAAATAGTGTAAATATCCAGCGGATATTGAATTTATGCTTCTTATATTCGCCTAAATTTATTGCTCATTAACAGTATGAAACAAACAGTCAGCCGACAACTTCTAACAGGCCCATTTGGAGTGAAATCAATTACGTCAATGCATAGGTATTACCATACCTCCTGTCTTTTCCCAGTGGTTGACATGACATCATAATGAGTGTAAAATTAGTTGTAAGGATGTCTGGGATTGCTATAACACTGCACAATTGCCTACCATTTCTTCACAGTGCAGTGCAGAACAGTGCATCAAATACAAATGATTTCTGTGTGATTTCAAATGCATTACAACCAGAATGCAAAAGGCTGTGTTGTCCGGACTAAAAAGTCGCCAGAGCCCGTGTACAGGTTACCGTTATCCCTTTATTCTACTGAGTAGTGACAGGCATGCTAAACACACACACCAACCTACACATGCACGCACACACACACACACTCTCCCCCCCCACACAGCCAGACCTCTCGGTGGCTCTTTTACCGCCTCCTGGCCATGGTAAGAGCTGATCAGAGATGGAACCGGTATCTCTCTCTCGCAGAGTGACAGTGCAATCACAGAGCACAGACAGCACACAGGTGTTCAGTGACAGGAAACACAGCTGATATAACACTCATTATTCATCTGAGCCAGCTGATGCTTTTATCCAAGGTGACATGGCCGACAACACAAGACACAGCAGGAGACCCAGCCAGGTGATGAGGAGGAAGAGGAGGAGGGAAGAACGGGGTTCACTATGTTCTCTGAAAGATTGTATCATCCAACAACCAACCCCTCCCAAATGGTGTTGGCACAAACCAAAAACCTTCCCCACTCTACATGTCAAAATGCAGGGAATAAGATCAGATAGGATAAGAGAGTACTTCAATAATCCTCCAAGGGGAAATTGGATTGTGCCAGCCAGAACATACACAACATGAACATATACACATACCAACACAATAATTCTACCACAAGCAACAAATGAATAAGGCAATATGATGATACAGATATGCACTCTTTATTGGGCAGTAATGAAACAACAGCTAGAATATTGCTCAATGGTAAATAAATCAAATCAAAGTTTATTGGTCAGGTAAACAGATTTGCAGATGTTATCGCAGGTGCAGCGAAATGCTTGTGTTTCAAACTCCAACAGTGCTGTAATACCTAACAATAAAAAAAAATAAACAATACACACACAATCCAGAAATATAATGTATGAGACCTGCCAACTTTGTGGGCAGAGAAAGACATTTTCTTTACAGTAGCTGTAAAATAAATTACGCCCGGGCAAAGCAGTGCAGACAATACGAAGACAGGTCTGCAGTTGGCTCCTATGTCTAACGATTACATTCATACTTTGTTCACATTGGGAAATAATTCTGTACGGTACATTGCCGAACATAATCAAACTATTATGTTTAGGACAATGCCTTGTTGTGCTGTGCCTCATCAAACAAATGTATTATGTTTGCTTTGCTCTTTCCCCTTCAGTGGGAAAGGGAGATGTTTTAGTATTTGAAAAATGATTGTCTCTCTCTGGAGATCTCTTGTCTGAGTTATAGACACCTTGCAAGGTAAGCACTTCTATTTACGAGTTTGCATGCATCTTTTCATGGAGCCTATTTTCAGACGAGGTGTTTTCTAAATGGAGCTTGGAATGAAGATGTGCAAGTGAGCCAGTTCCTCCTCGTCTCATATACATCACTAAACAGAAATCAGACTATTCATTCAGGTTGTTTAGGGTTCAGTTGAGCTGGTAACGGCCTAAAATCTGCATGCAAACATAATTGTGTACAAAATGGATACATTATGCATTAGGGTAAAGTACTCTGGTAGAATGTTTTTACATTTTAAATTGTCTCTGACATTTCGGTGATGATCTGCATCCATAAACTCGGAATATTACATATTTCTGGGAATAATACATAATTCCAAAACAGTCATCTAAATTAACCAAGGACCTGCATGTGTATCAAGCCTCTAAACAGAATGCAACAGGGTATTACCACTGGCATATAATTAAATGGGTCAAGGAATCTTTGAGGTGTCAAATTCTGAATTCATTAGCTAGCATGACGATGCAATCCCAAAGCAATTCTAGTTTGAACGCCATTTTGTAAAAGTCTGCAATACAGACAGACACACACAACCACTGATCAACTCTATACAGGCTGAAGTTGGGTGGAAAATAATGTTTGATTTGGGAAATGTGTTTTGCTCCTGACTGATAAAAGTAAAAGTAATATGTTTTCTCTCTGCATTGTTGAGAGGGGCCTGTAAACATTTCACTGTTTAGTCTACACCTGTTGTGTGACAAATACAATTTGATTTGATTTAATTGATCGGACTAGTCTGTCAATATTATTCTGCCACCTGGTGGTTTAAGTCAGAATGTTCCCCCCCAACATTCTGTTCAGAATGTTATTTTCAGAATATTCTGTTGGTCATGAAATGGTTGTTTTTAACTGACCCTGTTAAACCCTGGCGGGGGAGGGAGGGGTTACGTGAGGATGGCTAGGGGGGGGTTCCAGAGGCCCCCTGTCCGTAAATTTGAGAATTTTGCATTTTTTTAAACACCTGAAACAACTTTTCCTGCAATCTAGAGCCATAATCATTATTTTTCTGCCTATCCAAGCATACCTCTTGAACTGTCTGTATCCTCCTGACTGGTGGTTCTTTTTTTAAAGAAACTACATATGCTTCTCTTCATCTCTGCTAAAATCTGGGTAAAATATTGAAAGGAATGTGAGTCTTATTCAACGCATTTAGTTATTTCTTGCTTTTCTAAAGTCTACCAACCTTGCCAGCAGGCATGCCAACTAATATATTTAGACAAGCTCGCTACTCTAATTAGATTGATACCCTGAAATGGCTTCTTAGTAGCTAGTTATGAGGTTGGGAGATTAGGAACCTATCTGGGCTAGCTAAAACCAACTTCATAACATTTCTAAGTGGCTAATACATAGTATTACAGAGAAGAAAACTAACAACCATTTTTTTAAATATTATTTTTAAAGGACTAATCTGAGGGCTCACGTGCCCTCTATAGGCATGACACCTCTGCCTGTAGTCATGGCTGCTTTGATGTCATTGCTATTCTTACAAAGGCTTTAAAGGTGTATTGGTACTAATGTGTGTTCCTTTGCTTTATTAAAGGAAATACAGTATGTGACTCGTTTCAGGAAATTATGCGTATGTTGCGCGTCACTACTTCACAGGAGAGGAATTTGAATGTAAACATATATTTTTATAAAAATGTGTTTTTTGGCAGAAATCAAATCAAATTGTATTTGTCACATACACATGGATAGCATATGTTAATGCGAGTGTAGCGAAATGCTTGTGCTTCTAGTTCCGACAATGCAGTAATAACCAACGAGTAATCTAACCTAACAATTCCACAACTACTACCTTATACACACAAGTGTAAAGGGATAAAGAATATGTACATAAAGATATATGAATGAGTGATGGTACAGAACGGCATAGGCAAGATGCAGTAGATGGTATCAAGTACAGTATGTACATATGAGATGAGTAATGTAGGGTATGTAAACATAAAAGTGCATAGTTTAAAGTAGCTAGTGATACATGTATTACATAAAGATGGCAAGATGCAGTAGATGATATAGAGTACAGTATATACATATACATTATATTAAGTGGCATTGTTTAAAGTGGCTAGTGATACATTTTTGATCAATTTCCATCAATTTCCATTATTAAAGTGAGCTGGAGTTGAGTCAGTATGTTGGCAGCAGCCACTCATTGGCTGTTTAACAGTCTGATGGCCTTGAGATAGAAGCTGTTTTTCAGTCTCTCAGTCCCTGCTTTGATGCACCTGTACTGACCTCGCCTTCTGGATGATAGCGGGATGAACAGGCAGTGGCTCGGGTGGTTGTTGTCCTTGATGATCTTTATGGCCTTCCTGTGACATCGGGTGGTGTAGGTGTCCTGAAGGGCAGGTAGTTTGCCACCAGTGATGCGTTGTGCAGACCTCACTACCCTCTGGAGAGCCTTACGGTTGTGGGCGGAGCAGTTGCCGTACCAGGCAGTGATACAGCCCGACAGGATACTCTCGATTGTGCATCTGTAGAAGTTTGTGAGTGCTTTTGGTGACAAGCCGAATTTCTTCAGCCTCCTGAGGTTGAAGAGGCGCTGCTGCGCCTTCTTCACAACGCTGTCTGTGTGGGTGGACCAATTCAGTTTGTCTGTGATGTGTACGCCGAGGAACTTGAAACTTACTACCCTCTCCACTACTGTCCCGTCGATGTGGATAGGGGGGTGCTCCCTCTGCTGTTTCCTGAAGTCCACAATCATCTCCTTTGTTTTGTTGAGTGTGAGGTTATTTTCCTGACACCACACTCCGAGGGACCTCACTTCCTCCCTGTAGGCCGTCTCGTCGTTGTTGGTAATCAAGCCTACCACCGTAGTGTCATCCGCAAACTTGATGATTGAGTTGGAGGCGTGCATGGCCACGCAGTCGTGGGTGAACAGGGAGTACAGGAGAGGGCTCAGAACGGACCCTCGTGGGGCCCCAGTGTTGAAGATCAGCGGGGTGGAGATGTTGTTACCTACCCTCACCACCTGGGGGCGGCCCGTCAGGAAGTCCAGTACCCAGTTGCACAGGGCGGGGTCGAGACCCAGGGTCTCGAGCTTGATGACGAGTTTGGAGGGTACTATGGTGTTAAATGCTGAGCTGTAGTCGATGAACAGCATTCTCACATAGGTATTCCTCTTGTCCAGATGGGTTAGGGCAGTGTGGTTGCGATTGCGTCGTCTGTGGACCTATTGGGGCGGTAAGCAAATTGGAGTGGGTCTAGGGTGTCAGGTAGGGTGGAGGTGATATGGTCCTTGACTAGTCTCTCAAAGCACTTCATGATGACGGAAGTGAGTGCTACGGGGCGGTAGTCGTTTAGCTCAGTTACCTTAGCTTTCTTGGGAACAGGAACAATGGTGGCCCTCTTGAAGCATGTGGGAACAGCAGACTGGGATAAGGATTGATTGAATATGTCCGTAAACACACCAGCCAGCTGGTCTGCGCATGCTCTGAGGACGCGGCTGGGGATGCCGTCTGGGCCTGCAGCCCTGCGAGGGTTAACACGTTTAAATGTTTTACTCACGTCGGCTGCAGTGAAGGAGAGTCCGCAGGTTTTGGTAGCGGGCCGTGTCAGTGGCACTGTATTGTCCTCAAAGCGAGCAAAGAAGTTATTTAGTCTGTCTGGGAGCAAGACGTCCTGGTCCGCGACGGGGCTGGTTTTCTTTTTGTAATCCGTGATTGACTGTAGACCCTGCCACATACCTCTTGTGTCTGAGCCGTTGAATTGCAACTCTACTTTGTCTCTATACTGACGCTTAGCTTGTTTGATTGCCTTGCGGAGGGAATAGCTACACTGTTTGTATTCGGTCATGTTTCCGGTCACCTTGCCCTGGTTAAAAGCAGTGGTTTGCGCTTTCAGTTTCGCGCGATTGCTGCCATCAATCCACGGTTTCTGGTTTGGGAATGTTTCTGGAACATGTAATCTTTTATGTCGCTTATTAACAAATTGGTACGCCATCTGTAAATACAAATAAAATTGTGAAATTACAAATCTAGTTGGTTTAGCCACGCAAAAAGACAGTAACCTTCCCGCTAGCCATGATTGGCTGAGATAATGGATGGGCTGGACATGCCGAGAGATGATGAGTTAAGATTGGTCTGCCAAGTAGCACTCTTCTGTCTATAACAATGGGCTGCTCAGTATGTGTAGGAAATACTTTCTAACGCTCCTTTTTTAAAGATCTCACAAATAACTGCAAAATCGTTGCCCTCCACTTTCTGGAGGACTGAGTTTTTAAATCAGTGGAATGCCCGGGGGAAGCGGAGTATGATAGCTAAGGAGTTGGATAAAATTCAGGCGTTTGATTGCAAACAGGTAGAGCGAGTTGAAAAGAGAACAACACAGAAGGCTGTTGTATAAAACACCTGTCTCCGGATTACATCTTCAAACTAAGAGCAACCATGGCATCCGTGACTGAGAGGGAGAAGCGTCCATCCATGTATACAGGTAAGAATATAACTAGCTACATTTTCAGATATTACAATTTTCTAATTTTGTCAAAAAGTCATTTTCATTGCAAGTTAATAAAGCATACTGTTAGCTAGCTAATGTTATCAGGCTGGCTCGCTAGCTAAAATTACGTGTATGATCTGTGTAGTAATATTATTCGTATCTCAGCGACATTTGCATAGCTAGTTATAGCCTAATGTTAGCTAGCTAGCTAACATTGAATCTAGCTGGTTAGCTACCTGCAGATTCATGCAGGGTAGTAACATTATGAGTTGGGATTATGGTTCACATGTCTAAACAAAAGACTCCACTATGCAAGGTACCATTTCACTGTATCGTTTACACCTTCTGTATCCTGTGCATGTGACAAATAAACTTTGATTTTATTTGATATAGTGAGTGTTTACCAGAGACGGTAACGTGAAGAACAACATTACCTGCACCAAAGTCAAATTAGGATATAACGGTAGGCCAACGAGACAGTGTCCAAGTTCTAAAATTTTCCGGTATAATTTATTTTGTCACTCACAACCATAAGCTATTTTCTGTCATTTGCTTGCCATTAACTTGTAAATAATGATCTTGTTGTGAGGTATATGATGGGGTCATTATCTGCATTAACTGTCGAAGCCAGCTAACTTAACATTAGCTAGCTAGCTAACAAGCTAGAAACTAACCAAAACATTGTTTAGAAAGTTGCTTTTAGTTGCCTGGTTTGCTCGATTAACATATACTAAATTCATTTTTAAACGGATGGATTTATTAGTGTCAAAATACACCAGTTATGCTATTTTGAACCACCAGGCTGCTGATGTCATGAATGTGAATCATTAAAGACATGGGTGGGGCAAAGGCTGAAGAGGGTGTGAACAATGTTGAATGGGTGTAGACAAAGAAGAGCTCTCCAGTACGAGTTCCAAAATATTCAATGGCCATTTTCCAAAAAAATTGTGTTATAAGTTTATCAACTTTCAAAGCAGAATTACTTTCCTATTGTTCCTCAACTGTAGTGTATGATATACCATGTTCTAGCTCTGAGTCTCTACTTTTATCCTATGTAAAAAACACAATTTCAAATTTTGCTACATAAGACCGAATCAAGCCGGTCGGTCACATATATGTTTTTGTCATAGACTATATTTCTGTGGAAGTGGGAGTAAAATGGATTTGTGACAACCATCACAAAATACTTTTGATTATTAAATACCTTTTTGCCAAGCTACATATAAGTGTTTCTGTCTTACTGTGACAATAGATAAGGAATTAAGGCAAAGGACACTTATTTTCCAAGCCAGGCTTCTTTTATCCATGCATTATCATAAATTAGACCATTTTCATTCATCTGGTTTGGTTTCTGAGTGGCATTTATTAGTTCACATTGACATTTTTCAAAGAGTGAGAGTTTTTCAAAGAGTAGGAGGGCTCCTCGTTTTTTTGGCACTGCGATGGGAAAAATATTTTCAATTATGGGGAATTTATGCCAGCTTTCACAGCTGAAGTGTTTGAAATCCAATTGAGAAACTAGATAGTTAGTTTGCCAGCTAGCACCCAGGGCACCTTTTGTAAATAAGATTGTCATCTCTGGGTAAACAGAGGAGCCCATGTGTTTCTGGGAGAAATGGATCTCTGTGGAGCATCATGTTTTTTGTTAGTGCAAGACGGTGCCGCCGACAAGGTTAGTTTGAAACAAATTATGGCCCTGTGCCATAGAGACTAGAAGCAAGATGGTTCTCAACTATCTAAGATTTAGTGTTGACTAGAGGCGGAATTCTCTTGGTTGGAATAGGTATGTTGAAAAGCCTGGTGGTTCTAGAGTAAAATATTTGAGAGCAGCTAGAAGCTGCAGCCAGGCCTCCTCTAGAGTAAGTGGTCATCAATTTCTATCATAGACAATGTCAGGACATCTCAAAGACATAAGTGAAGAAAAATGGAATGAGACCTTCAGTTTAAGTAAACAGATAGGCAGTAAGTAGAAAGGAGCGTTTCCCAACCTCAACTGTCACACACACACACACACACACGCACACACCCAATAACATGGCACTAATTGTGGAGTTACATCATGTGAGTGTTGTAACTCATAGAGATGTGTGTTCTTATTTAATCTAATGTGGTAAGGTATGTTTCCTGGTCTAGATTCCCTTCGCATGGAAGGGAGGTTGTCATCACCGTCAAGGAATGCGGTATCATCACAATTATGCTGGGTGCTTATTGCCTAACCTAATAAGATCAACAACCTGACAGACTCCTTTCTCATTGTCTCCAAGATGCAAGAGCGTAAGTGTGACAACTGTCAGTGAATGGTTTACATAATAGGCACAAGTAATACACAGTAATAACAAACTAGGACTAGCAAATCCTAAATGTTCTGACAGAAAGGTACATGTATGAACGACATGTATGAAAAGGGTAATCATTCAGGTCAATCCAGTGAACACAGAATAAATGTGATGTGTCCAAAGGCATCCTATTCCCTATATAGGGCACTACATTCGAATAGGGAACCATTTGGGACTCATCCATTTACCAGCCACTCATAATCTTTCCTGTAGTTTTCATGTTCCTATCTGGAGAGCCTGACTGACTGCCTGGTTTCCACAGTGACAATACTTCATTAGAGAAGTGGACTGCAGAGAGAGGGTGACTTCATGAGTAGAAATCTTAGTCGTATTATATAAGCAGTATGGAGCACACAGCTACAGCTATGACACAGCAACAAACAGAGAATAGCTTAATCTGCAGAATGGGACAAAAGCTCCATGAACTCCATTTGTCAAACATATTTAATACTCAAGCTCAAAGAAATTTAGCTACAATATCAAATATCAAAGACATGCTCCAACCTAAGCTAAAAGGATGTGCTCTGCCCAATAGCATCGATGCTCAATTTGATCAGTCTGATAAGAGCTTGTTCCCTGATCAGTAAGATTCCCATTTACTTTTGTTACCAAATAATATTTAATTGTTTACCTTTTTTATTCATTGTTTTCACATGTGATGGTCAAATTATATATTAATTTCTAGGAACAAGCCAAATACACTGCTCAAAAAAATAAAGGGAACGCTTAAACAACACAATGTAACTCCAAGTCAATCACACTTCTGTGAAATCAAACTGTCCACTTAGGAAGCAACACTGATTGACAATACATTTCACATGCTGTTGTGCAAATGGAATAGACAACAGGTGGAAATTATAGGCAATTAGCAAGACACCCCCAGTAAAGGAGTGGTTCTGCAGGTGGTGACCACAGACCACTTCTCAGTTCCTATGCTTCCTGGCTGATGTTTTGGTCACTTTTGAATGCTGGCGGTGCTTTCACTCTAGTGGTAGCATGAGACGGAGTCTACAACCCACACAAGTGGCTCAGGTAGTGCAGCTCATCCAGGATGGCACATCAATGCGAGCTGTGGCAAGAAGGTTTGCTGTGTCTGTCAGCGTAGTGTCCAGAGCATGGAGGCGCTACCAGGAGACAGGCCAGTACATCAGGAGACGTGGAGGAGGCCGTAGGAGGGCAACAACCCAGCAGCAGGACCGCTACCTCCGCCTTTGTGCAAGGAGGTGCACTGCCAGAGCCCTGCAAAATGACCTCCAGCAGGCCACAAATGTGCATGTGTCTGCTCAAACGGTCAGAAACAGACTCCATGAGGGTGGTATGAGGGCCCGATGTCCACAGGTGGGGGTTGTGCTTACAGCCCAACACCGTGCAGGACGTTTGGCATTTGCCAGAGAACACCAAGATTGGCAAATTCACCACTGGCGCCCTGTGCTCTTCACAGATGAAAGCAGGTTCACACTGAGCACATGTGACAGACGTGACAGTCTGGAGACGCCGTGGAGAACGTTCTGCTGCCTGCAACATCCTCCAGCATGACCGGTTTGGCGATGGGTCAGTCATGGTGTGGGGTGGCATTTCTTTGGGGGGCTGCACAGCCCTCCATGTGCTCGCCAGAGGTAGCCTGACTGCCATTAGGTACCGAGATGAGATCCTCAGACTCCTTGTGAGACCATATGCTGGTGCGGTTGGCCCTGGGTTCCTCCTAATGCAAGACAATGCTAGACCTCATGTGGCTGGAGTGTGTCAGCAGTTCCTGCAAGAGGAAGGCATTGATGCTATGGACTGGCCCGCCTGTTCCACAGACCTGAATCCAATTGAACACATCTGGGACATCATGTCTCACTCCATCCACCAACGCCACGTTGCACCACAGACTGTCCAGGAGTTGGCGGATGCTTTAGTCCAGGTCTGGGAGGAGATCCCTCAGGAGACCATCCGCCACCTCATCAGGAGCATGCCCAGGCATTGTAGGGAGGTCATACAGGCACGTGGAGGCCACACACACTACTGAGCCTCATTTTGACTTGTTTTAAGGACATTACATCAAAGTTGGATCAGCCTGTAGTGTGGTTTTCCACTTTAATTTTGAGTGTGACTCCAAATCCAGACCTCCATGGGTTAATAAATTTGATTTCCATTGATAATTTTTCTGTGATTTTGTTGTCAGCACATTCAACTATGTAAAGAAAAAAGTATTTAATAAGAATATTTCATTCATTCAGATCTAGGATGTGTTATTTTAGTGTTCCCTTTATTTTTTGAGCAGTGTATTTAATGTCAGTGTTATACAGCTTCTCCATCTCCATCTTTGAAATCTTGTCCATTCTATGGCGTTTCTACATTGGGAATCCAAACCAAATCAATCTCTGAATCTAAATTATTTGAGATAAAAATGGCCCAACCTGTGTTCCCAACAAAACCAGGGCAAACTCTAAAGGATTATGCTGAAAAAGTACAATACGTAGTATTTCAAAAACACTGAGTAGTGGGAATATTTCATCTACTGTGGTTCTATTCTTGTTTTCAGACAGTTTTTTAGTGAGCAGACCAGAGCAGGGAATGATCAATAACATGGTGTGGAAACTGCAGACAGTAAATGAATAAATGATTAGCTAGCGGATGGTACATATCAGAACCGAGTCATCTGACAACATGCTACAGAAAGGATCCATCCACACAGCACTGCTGTTTTACCAACACCTGTTCTGTTGTCTCTCTCACGCCCTCTCTCAGCCAACCAACTGTGACGTACAGATGCTATTAGCTAGCTAGTACAACAAGGAAACAATGTCCAGGTTTGTACTAATGCCACAATTTTTTATGATTTTTTTCAGTCAAACAGTAGCCAAAATCAGTTATATTCTTCAAGAATTAACTTTTTAAGACTAGGGGGCGACATTTTCGTTTTTGGCTAAAAAACGTACCCATTTGAAACTGCCTATTTCTCAGCCCCCGAAACTAGAATATGCATATAAGTGTCAAATTAGGTTAGAAAACACTCTGAAGTTTCCAAAACTGTAAATTTTTTGTCTGTAAGTTAAACAGAACTGATATTGCAGGCTAAAACCTGGGGGAAATCCAATCAGGAAGTGACCCTGTTTTTGAAACCTCTCTGTTCCTAAGCATCCCTATTGCCCATTGAAAGGGATATCAACCAGACTTCTTTTTATATGGCTTCCCTGAGGTGTCAACAGCCTTTAGACATAGTTTCAGGCTTTTATTTTGAAGAATGAGCGTGAAATGGCACATTGCGTAAGTGGATAGGTGGGGGCTCTCAGAGTGAGTTCTGCGTAACAGAGAAAGGCGGCCATTGTTCCTCCCTGTCCTGGTGAAAAGCCAACTGTCCCGGTTGATATATTATCGAATAGATATTTGAAAAACACCCTGAAGATGGATTATAAAAACGTTTGACATGTTTCTGTGGACATTATGGATATAATTTGGGATTTTTGTCGGCGTTGTCGCGAGCGCTCTTTCCGGTGGATTCCTGGGCATAACGCATCAAACTAACGGAGGTATTTGGATATAAAAAATATCTTTATGGAACAAAAGGAACATTTGTTGTCTAACTGGGAGTCTCATGAGTGAAAACATCCGAAGATCATCAAAGGTAAACGATGAATTTGATTGCTTTTCTGATTTTCGTGACCAAGTTACCTGATGCTAGGTGTACTTATTGTTTTGTCGAGCGATCGATAAACTTACACAAACGCTTGTATTGCTTTCGCTGTAAAGCATAATTTCAAAATCTGAGACAACAGATGGATTAACAAAAGGCTAAGCTGTGTTTTGCAATATTGCACTTGTGATTTCATGAAATGATATTATATACCTGTGGCGCTAGGCTAGGCTATGCTAGTCAGCGTTTCTGATGACAATTATCCCGGATCCGGGATGGGTGGTTCAGAAAGGTTATGGGGTATATAATTAATTGAAATGACCATAAACAGAGGTAAATTTCACAGCTTGTACCATTAACGCATGCAGGTAAAGCCTAACTGGATAATGGCGCCGGAGGGTACGGCTGCCGTTTTACGGTCTCCTAACCAACTGTGCTATTTTTTTTGTTTTTTCGCAATGTTTGTAACTCATTTTGTACATAATGTTCCTGCTACCATCTCTTATGACCGAAAAGAGCTTCTGGACATCAGAACAGCGATTACTGACCTCAAACTGGACAAAGATTTTTTCTTTAATTAGTCCGATGCGAAGGAAATACTGCTTTGTCAGGAACAGGCCCAAATCCCTGTCATCCGTATGAAGAAAATACGGAAAAAAAAGGGGGAGGAGGGCGGCGTGCCTTGTGAGAATTAGCTGGCGAGTAGGTAAACCACCACTACTCTTCATATTATTGGCCAACGTGCAATCATTGGAAAATAAATTGGACGATCTACGATTAAGACTATCCTACTAATGTGACATTAAAAACGGTAATATCTTATGTTTCACCGAGACGTTGCTGAGCAACAACATGGATAATAAAGAGCTGGCTGGGTTTTCCGTGCATCGATAGGACAGAGCATCTACGTCTGGTAAGATGAGGGGTGGAGGTGTGTGTCTATTTGTCAATAACTGCTGGTGCGCGATGTCTAATATTAAAGAAGTCTCAAGGTTTTGCTCAACTGAGGTAGAATACCTCATGATAAGCTGTAGACCACACAATCTACCAAGAGAGTTCTGGCAATAAGACCACACTCAACGAGCTGTATAAGGCCATATAAGGCTGTATTTGGTAGCGTTGCCTTTAAATTGTTTAACTTGGGTCAAACGTGTTGGGTAGCCTTCCACAACCTTCCCACAATAAGTTGGGTGAATTTTGGCCCATTCCTCCTGACAGAACTTGTGTAACTGAGTCAGGTTTGTAAGCCTCCTTGCTCGCACATGCTTTTTCAGTTCTGCCCACAAATTTTCTAAGGGATTGAGGTCAGGGCTTTGTGATGGCCACTCCAATACCTTGACTTTGTTGTCCTTAAGCCATTTTGCCACAACTTTGCGACCAAGCTTCAACTTTCTGACTGATGTCTTGAGATGTTGCTTCAATATATCCACATAATTTTTCTACCTCATGATGCCATCTATTTTGTGAAGTGCACCAGTCCCTCCTGCAGCAAAGCACCCCCACAACATGATGCTGCCACCCCCGTGCTTCACGGTTGGGATGGTGTTCTAATCGCTTGCAAGCCTCCCCCTTTTTCCTCCAAACATAACGATGGTCATTATGGCCAAACAGTTCTATTTTTGTTTCATCAGACCAGAGGACATTTCTCCAAAAAGTACAATATTTGTCCCCATGTGCAGTTGCAAACCGTAGTCTGGCTTTTTTATGGCAATTTTGGAGCAGTAGCTTCTCCTTGCTGAGCGGCCTTTCAGGTTATGTCGATATAGGACTCGTTTTACTGTGAATACAGATACTTTTGTACCCGTTTCCTCCAGCATCTTCTGGGATTGGTTTTCACTTTTCACACCAAAATACGTTAATCTCTAGGAGACAGAACGCATCTCCTTCCTGAGCGGTATGACGGCTGCGTGGTCCCATGGTGTTTATACTTGCGTACTATTGTTTGTACAGATGAATGTGGTACCTTCAGGCATTTGGAAATTGCTCTCAAGGATGAACCAGACTTGTGGAGGTCTAAAAAAACTGAGGTCTTGGTTGATTTTGGGGGATTTTCCCATGATGTCAAGGAAAAAGGCACTGACTTTGAAGGTAGGCCTTGAAATACATCCACAGGTACACCTCCAATTGACTCAAATGATGTCAATTAGCTTATCAGAAGCTTCTAAAGCCTTGACAATTTTCTGGAATTTTCCAAGCTGTTTAAAGGCACAGTCAACTTCGTGTATGTAAACTTCTGACCCACTGGAATTGTGATACAGTGCATTTTAAGTGAAATAATCTGTCTATAAACAATTGTTGGAAAAATGACTTGTGTCATGCACAAAGTAGATGTCCTACCCGACTTGCCAAAATTATAGTTTGTTAACAAGAAATTTGTGGAGTGGTTGAAAAACGAGTTTTAATGACTCCAACCTAAGTGTATGTAAACTTCCGACTTCCACTGTATATAAGACAACTGCTGGAACTACCCAGGCAGAGCTCCTGATTGACATGTGTACTATGGTGCATTAAGTTGGTTGGAACCTCTCCAGCGCGCTGACAATAAACAATGAGTAATATTAAGATTGACCTTAAATGTCCCTGTGTCAGAATTTCCACGACACTGCTTACAAGCAAAAACTAAAGCAGGAAGTACCAGTGACTCCTTCAATATGGAAGTGGTCAGATGACGCGGATGCTATGCTACAGTCCTGTTTTGCTAGCACAGACTGGAATATGTTCCGGGATTCATCCAATTGGCATTGAGCCTCAGTCACCTGCTTCATCAATAAGTGCATTGACGACATCGTCCCCACAGTGACCGAAGCAGAACCAGCCAGAAGCCATGGATTACAGGCAACATCCGCACCGAGCTAAAGGCTAGAGCTGACGCTTTCAAGGAGCGGGACACTAATCCGGACACTTATAAGAAAACCCTCTATGCCGTCAGACGAACCATCAAAGAGGGCTTGCAAACTATTATGGACTACAAAGGGAAACCCCGCCGCGAGCTGCCCAGTGATGTGAGACTATCAGACGAGCCAAATGTATTTTATGCTCGCTTCGAGGCAAGCAACACTGAAACACGCATGAGAGCACCAGCTGCTCCAGATGACTGTGTGATCATGCTCTCCGTAGCTGATGTGAGCAAGACCAATAAACAGGTCAGCATTCACAAAGCCACTATCCCTGACCGAGTCTGTAATACCTACATGTTTCAAACAGATCACCATTGAACCTGTGCCCAAGAAAGTGAAGGTAACCTGCCTAAATGAATCTTAATCGCACTCCACACTGCCCTTTCCCACCTGGACAAAAGGACCTAACACCTATGTGATTAAGCTGTTCATTGACCACAGCTCAGCGTTCAACACCATAGTGCCCACAAAGCTAATCGCTAAGCTAAGGATCCTGGGACTAAAAACCTCCCTCTGCAACTGGATCCTTGACTTCCTCACAGGCCGCCCCCAGGTGGTAAGGGTAGGCAACAACACATCTGCCACGCTGATCCTCAACACTGAGGCCCATCAGTGGTGCGTGCTTAGTCCCCTCCTGTACTCCCTGTTCACCCATTACTGCATGGCCAATCACGACTCCAACACCATCATTAAGTTTGCTGACGATAACAGTGGTAGGCATGATCCCCGACAACGATGAGCCAGCCTATAGGGAGGAGGTCAGAAACCTAGATGTGTGGTGCCAGGACAACAACCTCTCCCTCAATGTGAGCAAGACAAAGGAGCTGATAGTGGACTGTAGGAAAATAAGGGCCGGACAGGCCTCCATTAACATCGACGGGGCTGTAGTGGAGCGGGTCGAGAGTTTCAAGTTCCTTGCTGTCCACATCATCAACGAACTGTCATGGTCCAAACACACCAAGACAGTTGTGAAGAGGGAACAACAACACCTTTTCCCCCTCAGGATACTGAAAAGATTTGGCATGGGTCCTCAGATCCTCAAAGTTATACAGCTGCACCATCGAGAGCATCACCGCCTGGTATGGCAACTGCTCGACATCTGACCATAAGGCGCTACAGAGGGTACTGCGTACGGCCCAATACATCACTGTGGCCAAGCTTCCTGCCATCCAGGACCTATATATTAGGTGGTGTCAGAGGAAGGCCCCCCAAAAAATGGGTCCAGTCACAGTCTGTTTTCTCTGCTACCACACGGCAAGCGGTAACGGAGCGCCAGGTCTAGGTCCAAAAGGCTCCTTAACAGCTTCGACCCCAAAGACTTCTGAACAATTAATCAAATGTCCACCCAGACTATTTACATTGATCCCCCCTTTATTTTTACACTGCTGATACGCGCTGCTTATTATCTATGCATAGTCCCTTTACCCCTACCTTACTGTACACATTTCCTCAACTAAACTGTACCCCCGCACATTGACTCGGTACCGGTACCCCCTGTATATAGCCTCATTATTGTTATGTAATCTTCTTATGTTACCTCTTGATTAATTTTTTTAGGGAATTGTTGGTTAAGGGTTTGTAAGTAAGCATTTCACGGTAAGGTCTACACCGGTTGTATTCGGCGCATGTTACAAATAAAATTTGATTTGATTTAAAAACAGGATTCAAGATGGATGACAGGGTTGCTGAGACCTATACCCTGCTGAAGGCAGGGCTTTCTGACATTTCTCTTCTTTCATTTTACTTCTGACAGGCCAGCCGCTCGGTCGGAGAGTGCTATTGTTTGCTTTTAACAGGCTTTCAGGCCTGCCGGTAGTGCCTGTAAGACATCCATTATGGCCTGTGAGCCCTCTCTCTCCAATCATTCGCCCATTGTCAGTTCACAGCTGACAAGCTGCCTTTTTCTCTCTGTCTACTATCTCTCAGGAAAATCAATGCGATCTGATTTTGTGCCACCCTTGTCAGAGTGCTGTCAGGGCGCTATCTGAGTAATTAGAGTGGGATTTTTCTGAAATGCCATCGGCCGACAGACATGAACTCTTCCATTTTGTATGTGCATAGGTGATGCTCAATATCCACACAAGGCCATAACAAGGGAATTGAATGAAAGAAGAAATAAACAAGTGGAATAAACCAGTCGAGTGCAGGTTATCTAAAGGCCATCAGAGGGTTTGTAGTGGTTAGTAGCTCACAGAACCTGCCAGCCAGGCCTCCTGAGGATGCCAGAGCCAGAGACATGGATCTGAATGGACAGGAGGGGACAGCATACAGGGTGCAAAGCCGATCCCGGCTGTGATGAATTTCTCACTAGGCGACCATATCCCCTGAGTCAGCGAATCAGTCTGGGCACTGTGAGTGGTCAAGGTAAGGAAGGCAGGCAGAGGAGATGACTCTATCTTAAGCACCTGCACACAAAGTTCAAGAGAGCTCCAGCTTGAGAGCACTCCAGAACTTAGAGAAGGTCATTTTAGTGCCAAGAAGTATGAAAGGATATTTCAATAGAAAAAAAACTCAAAAACATTGAGAATTTATACACAGGGGGACCCCCAAACCTCTGTGTCAGCACTCCTACCTCCCATTGAAAGCTGTTCAATAAATCTCAGCCCTGTTGCCTCTCAGCCCTGAAAAGTGCCTTCAAACAAACTTGTTAAGCAAGAATTTGAGTTGTGTTTTTGTGGTATATATCACAGCTATCTGGGTACCTCTCCAGGGGGGGTGGATGCTGGAGAGATTGAGAAGGTACTTAAATGTGTATTATTGCCATGTCAAGTGGGGGAAAGCGGCCAGGATCATCGTGTTACTGGTCAGAGCTGTCGAATGAGAGCCCTTATCCACATAAGCTCTGCCTCTCCAGCCAAGCAAGAGACATTGATATATTACCCCAGCTGCCCGCCTGGAGTTCATTGGCTGAAGCCATCAAGCTGCTCTCCACACACTCACACACCACTTCCAGCACCTATAACAGTACAGTTTAGAGATGGTTCTTGAATGCCTTCAGCAGGGGGGCTGCCCCTTTACTGCCTCAATATCACAGGTAAGTGATAAACCTCAAAGTTTGCAAACATGGTCATACACACACACACACACACACACACATACAAACACATTCAGTCCCTAAGTGACTCCCTAGCAAGGAAACTGTAGTTTATCTGTGCTGCAGTTTATCCCCCATCATGTATTATTCAAGGCCCACTCCTGGTAAAAGGCTCAATAATGTATCAGATAAATAGGATATCTGATGTTAAGCATGTGGCCCATATCCAGTGACCAGGCTTAAGTAGGATTACTTCATGAGCAGAGCACTGCAGTGGCTAAGAGCAGGGGAAGGAAGGCCACACCGTAATCTGGGCCTGCAATCACAAAGAAGAGAAGAAAGGCCTCCATTATCAGAGAGGAGAGGAGAGGCAGGAGTCAGGACACATTTATTCATTCTCTATACTGACGTGTAAGGAAGTGGAACTCAATCAATAAGAAGAGAGGGGGAAAGCGATTGAAGGGACCAACTCTGATCTGGTTGGTTGTAACATCTTATAACATTATAGCGTGGTTTTGATCCACCTCTGGATTTATCAACCCACTAAACTACACACAACCATGAGAACCATACATCACTGTAGTTTGGTTGCTGCCTCTTCATCTCATCTTTCTTGATTTAGAACATGCATCACTCTGACATTATATTACCCAGCTTGGATCAACATAACCATGAGATTAAATAGCAATGTTTTAATATCCTGAAAATCGAGTATTGTGTCTATATTGTTCATCAAGTGGTGGCATCCCACACTGCCTGTTGTGTTTATTGCCAGGTGACTGGATCAAGCTATCAAGCATGTGAATCCTCCACACCTCCACACCCTTCAATAAGACTTGTTCTTAGAACCGTTAAGGGTGAGATACCAATATACATATATTACAGCAACAAACAACAGATGTATGCTCCAGGACCAACAAAACAATAGTTCACTTTTTTGATAGAAGACAACAATTGTTGGAGGAGTGATGTTTGTAATGTTGGTTCCCTATTGGTAGGTTAGTTCATGGGTAAGTCTACCCGAAACCCAGAAAATAATGATTGTGGCCATTTATAAACCTGAAAGGATGGTTTCTTCCCAAAAAAGCATAATGATAATAATTGTTCCATTGATATTTATCTGTGCTGCAAAAAGCTTTTTCTGTGTTGTAGAGGATCACACAAAAGTAGAAAGGCGAATATTACATTACATTAAAGAGATGATGTACTGGTTTAATATTTTCCTTCCTAAACGTACCTTTTCCTTCACATGTATGGTGTTATGAGAATCTAAATCCTTGTGGCCATGCTCATTAGCCCATTCTTAATGTTTTCATAATCAATGTTTCCAGCTCAGCCTTTTCTTCACACTCGTTCAATTGATCTCATTAATTGGTAGCTCTGTGACAAGGATGAATACTTAAAGGTTTCAGTCGCTCAAGAGAGAGAAAGCGAGAGAGAGAGACAAAGAGAGAGAGCGAGAGAGAGAGAGGCTTGGATGTCCTAATATGATTGCAGACTGCAGTGGTGGTGTGGTGTAATTGCTAGTTTAGAGATTATTGTATTGTATATGACAGCAGATGGGGAACAGTAGAGATGACAGCTTGGTCTCCAGGCACGCCACACTGACTGTGGCTCTGCTGTGCTGTCTGACTGGCTGCCTCTGCCTGCCTCACAGATGCTCCTTTTTAATATTTTATTCAGACCTACATGGGTTCAAATGATTTAGCTGCTGATTGAGTTTGCCTGCTGCAAAAGAACTAACAGAAAAGTCCCGCAAGGTCAAACCTCGTCCACCTGGCACTCCAGATAGGCTAACGCCAAATGCTTAGTGTCTGAAAGATTTCAGATAGTATTTGAACCCAGGTCTGCTTTTATTCAGATCAATCACACAGACACCCATAGAATGTCAGATGCAATGCACACTGGGAATGAATAACTAGAGGGGTTGATGCAGGGCCGGCGTTATGGGTGGGCCCTAGGGGGCCTGTACCTTCTTGCCCATCCCCCCAAAATATTGAAATATTGATAATCTTTTGGACGGAGACGCACGCCAACAGAAAGATGCATCAATCTCAGATAAAGCATCCGAGCGAGGGAAACAGCGCCCCTCTGTCTCCGTACATGTGGACCATGTATCTGACACTGTCTGGACAAAAGGAGTATGGCATGTCATACTTTTTCTGTCCAGACAGTATCAGATACATGGGATAAATATAGTAAGACAGAGGGGTGCTGTTTCGCTCGCTAGTTTCAGCAGAGAGGAAGAGGCGAAGCGAGGGGGCTCACTCTAGCCCAAATCTGTCCTGAATAAACCCAATGCTTTTCTATGGGCATAATATGCAGACCTAAGCTTGTCGCCTGCATTCCCAGCTTTGGGACAACGACTCGTATTGTTAGGGCGGAGACATGAGCATCTCGTCATCCTATACAAATCTCTGGTTTCAGCCACTTGCGAATTAGAAAAGAAAAGTTGGCGGGTGAAACGTTTGGATGCTGGCTTCCCCTAAAGTAAATTACTGTTATGCCAAAAATATATAATTACGCCTGTCTATATAAAGTCAATAGAAATACTTTACCAGAGCCTGACTGGCCACAGGGGATCATTAGCTTATTTGAAAAAAGAACTAGCTGTGGATTGTTTCAAATCACAATAGGCCTATGCCTATTTGCAAAGCCATCAATTTGAGCAGAGTGCGTGGCAATATTTCTTGTTGATTATTGAGTTGCAGCTCTCAGTGAAAAGCAAATGTGTGAAGATAATGTGTCTTGAGTATAATTTAAAATGTTGAGACAAGAAGAAGGGGAGAAGTGTCTGGTGAAGACATGGGTATCTCTCTCTAGAATGTGCTGCACTCAGCTCTCCAGAATGTGCTGCACTCAGCTCTCCAGAATGTGCTGCACTCAGCTCTCCAGAATGTGCTGCACTCAGCTCTCCAGTATGTGCTGCACTCAGCTCTCCAGAATGTGCTGCACTCAGCTCTCCAGAATGTGCTGCACTCAGCTCTCCAGAATGTGCTGCACTCAGCTCTCCAGAATGTGCTGCACTCAGCTCTCCAGAATGTGCTGCAATGTCTCCCACCAATTCTTGCACCTTCATTGTTTCTTTGTGTAAATTGTTTGCCTTTGATTGTTTATTTTTATCAATTCACCACTACATATGTAACCAGTAGGCCTAGAAGATGTACTGTTAACCCCTTTCATTTGGTCACATTACATGAATTTCTGTTAATGCATGTGTTGTATACATGTATACATGTATATGTCACGATCGTCTTTAGGTGAAAGAGAGGACCAAGGCGCAGCGTGATATAAATACATCTTCTATTTATTTGAAGATGAAACGAACACGAACACTAATACAAACTAGACAAAACAACAAACGACCGTGAAGCTAACAAACGAAAGTGCAGACACAAGCAACTAACGTCAAGACATAGACAATTACCCACAAACATCCCCCATGTCACACCCTGACCTAACTAAATTAATAAAGAAAACAAAGATAACTAAGGCCAGGGCGTGACAGTATATGCATGTACGTTCTCATTCTCGGAGTGGAAACGTTGTTTGCAGAGTTCACAACCTGCTACACTTGTGAGAAACAAGTTTTGGTTTATTTCATAAGCATCAATTTGGTGTTTTGTCCATTTTTTCATAATTTTTTTGTTTGGAGTGCTCCATGTGAACAATGAGCATGTGTGTGATTTCTCTGTCCTGATTGTCAGCTTTAGGCCTATGTATTTTACTTAGTTGACGATGGAAGTTAGGCCTACTGCTGCATTGGCCTATAGGCTATATCTGAGTTCAATGATCTTTAGCCGCCAATGGATCACTGTGTATCAATGTGTCCATATGGCAAAGGATGGTGCTTTTGCATTAGTTAAATTTGTACTTTTAGGCTTTTATCAATCTAATTTGTATTGTTATGATTAGCCATTTGACAATCATTTGAGAAACAAAACCGTTTTTATTGTAATGAAACTGCTCCACGAAAACGCGCAAATAAACATAATTACTGGCACACAGAGAGGTAGAAATTGTAGGATAAATTGTAAGCTTCCCCGGACATGAAGTTGCCTATGGTCTTCGTGCAAGGACATGTGAAAAAATGGGCCCGCCTATAGAAATCAAATGCCCTTCCAACTGATTCGTTCTGGCGTTGGCCCGGGGTCATTGGTGCAATAGGTGCCCATCCAGAGTAGAGTACATCAAACTGTGCTGTTAGACATATAGACAGAAAGTAAAGGTGCCAAATGTTGTGGAATACAGAATCTATTATGTTTTGTGAGTTTATTTTTTTGTGAGTTATATTATCTTTGGTTCCTCTCCAGGTGCCTCATTTATAAACCGTGAGTATTTACACAAAATATACCCCAAAATGTACATGCGCCAGTTTTCACACAAAAGTTGGCATTTATAAAAATGGAACTTCACACGAGATGTGCTCACCTCCCCGCAAACTTTAGACCATGAGTATGCACATCTGCTAGTGGTTGAAAGATTGTATTGCAAGCTGACAAGTAGAGGGTTTTTTTGCAAATGGGAGATATGTGAGGGACAGCCCCAGCAGTCAGCTGGCTCAGGCACCAGGGCAAAAGGAAGAAGAGGGAGCAGATGGAGCAGGAGCAGAAGCACCAGCAGTAGTGCCACAAATGTCTGCTGTTTGGATGTTGTTTGATGAGAGAGCAACTGGGGATGCAGCACGAAGGAATCCCTCAGCAGATGCCATAATGGAGGTCCGATCCTATTTGGAGGAGCCCCTCCAAGATCTGCAGATCCTCTGAGCTGGAGGAAGACCAAGGCCTTTGTCTACCCACGGCTTACTAAAGTCATGAAAGGGAGACTGCATAGTGGCCACATCCGTTCCTGAAAACGGGACAAATAATTACTGTGAGAAGAAACCGCATCAGCCCCTCGAAAGTGAGGCAGCTTGCATTTCTGAATGCAAATCTCTCATAAAAGCTAAACATGGTCAGCATTGCTGTGTGCTGCTGGTTATAACATGGCAATAAAGAAGAGAGAAAAGAGGGACCAGTTTAATGTTTTAAGTGGGATGCTGCAGATTTAGATGCACTTTGTTTATACACATTAAAAAGTTATACTTTAAATGCAAATGTTTAATAGTGTAACGTTCGTCTTGTGGTGAATGAGCGGACCAAGGCGCAGCGGGTGATGAATACATACTGATTTATTAATAACAAGACGAAAACACTAATGAACACTAGAACAAACTACAAAACAATAAACGAAGTCAACAGACCTGAACAAACGAACTTACATAATGACGAAGAACGCACGAACAGGAACAGACTACCTAAAACGAACGAACAAACGAAACAGTCCCGTGTGGATATACACAGACACAGGAACAATCACCCACAAACAAATAGTGAGAACAGCCTACCTTAATATGGTTCTCATTCAGAGGAAACGTCAAACGCCTGCCTCTAATTGAGAACCATATCAGGCAACACATTAACCCCAACATAGAAACACAACACATAGAATGCCCACCCCAACTCACGCCCTGACCAACTAAACACATACAAAACAACAGAAAACAGGTCAGGAACGTGACAGAACCCCCCCCCCCCTCAAGGTGCGAACTCCGGGCGCACCCCTAAAACTCAAGGGGAGGGTCTGGGTGGGCATCTGTCCGCGGTGGCGGCTCCGGCGCAGGACGAGGACACCACTCCACCATTGTCTTTGTCCCCCTCCTTAGCGTCCTCCGAGTGGTGATCCTCGCCCCCGACCCTGGTCTAGGAACCTTAACACCGGTCCCCCCTAGATAACTCAGGACAGAGAGGTAGCTCAGGACAGAGAGGTAGCTCAGGACAGAGAGGTAGCTCAGGACAGAGAGGTAGCTCAGGACAGAGAGGTAGCTCAGGACAGAGAGGCAACTCCGGACAGAGGGGCAACTCCGGACAGAGGGGCAACTCCGGACAGAGGGGCAGCTCCGGACTGGGTGGCAGCTCCGGACTGGGTGGCAGCTCATGACTGTGGGGCAGCTCATGACTGTGGGGCAGCTCATGACTGTGGGGCAGCTCATGACTGTGGGGCAGCTCATGACTGTGGGGCAGCTCATGACTGTGGGGCAGCTCATGACTGGAGGGCAGCTCATGACTGGAGGGCAGCTCATGACTGGAGGGCAGCTCATGACTGGAGGGCAGCTCATGACTGGAGGGCAGCTCATGACTGTAGGGCAGCTCATGACTGGAAGGCAGCTCATGACTGGAGGGCGGCTCTGGCAGCTCCTGACTGGCTGGCGGCTCTGGCGGCTCCTGACTGACGGACGGCTCTGGCGGCTCCTGACTGACGGACGGCTCTAATGGCTCGGGACAGACGGGCGGCTCTAATGGCGCTGGGCAGACGGATGGCTCAGACGGCGCTGGGCAGACGGATGGCTCAGACGGCGCTGGGCAGACGGATGGCTCAGACGGCGCTGGGCAGACGGATGGCTCAGACGGCGCTGGGCAGACGGATGGCTCAGACGGCGCTGGGCAGACGGATGGCTCAGACGGCGCTGGGCAGACGAGCAGTGCAGGCGGCGTTGGGCAGACGAGCAGTGCAGGCGGCGTTGGGCAGACGAGCAGTGCAGGTGGCGTTGGGCAGACGAGCAGTGCAGGCAGTTCAGACGGCGCTGGGCAGGCAGGCAGCTCAGACGGCGCTGGACAGACGAGCAGTGCAGGCGGCGTTGGGCAGACGGCCGACTCCGACCTGCTGAGGCGCACAGCAGGCCTAGTGCGTGGTGCCGGAACTGGTGGTACCGGACTGGAGACACGCACCTCAAGGCTAGTGCGGGGAGCAGGAACAGGGCACACTGGACTCTCGAAGCACACTATAGGCCTGGTGCGTGGTGCCGGAACTGGTGGTACCGGACTGAGGACACGCACCCCAGGGCGAGTGCGGGGAGAAGGAACAGTGCGTACAGGGCTCTGGAGACGCACAGGAGGCTTGGTGCGTGGTGCCGGAACTGGTGGTACCGGGCTGGAGACACGCACCATAGGGCTAGTGCGTGGAGGAGGAACAGGGCTCTGGAGACGCACACGAGGAAGCTTGGTGCGTGGTGTTGGCACTGGTGGTACTGGGCTGTGGCGCCTCTCAGGGCTAGTGTGGGGAGCAGTAACAGGACGCACAGGACTCTGGAGACGCACAGGAGGCTTGGTGCGTGGTGTAGGCACTGTCTTAACCAGACGGCTAGCACACACCTCAGCACGAGTATGGAGAGCTGTTACCGGTGACATCAACTCCCCGACACGTTCAGTCGGGCGGATGTCGTGCCTTATGCACCAAACCAGTACATCCCTCATAACTCTCTCCTCCAATTTCCCCATTAACTCCTTCACTGTCTCTGCGTCGCTCACCTCCAATACCGCCCTGACCGGCTCCTTACGGTAAGCAAGGGGAGTTGGCTCAAGTCTACCACTTGACCCAGCTACACTCCCTTTTAGGCCCCCCCCCCCAAGAAATTTTTGGGTGAGCCTCTTGGGCTTCCAGCCGCTCTGCCTTGCTAGCGCCTCATAATGCCGCCTCTCCGCTTTCGCTGCCTCCAGCTCCGCTTTGGGGCGGCGACACTCCTCTGGCTCTGCCCAGGGTCCTTCTCCGTCTAGAATTTCCTCCCATGTCCATTCCTCCTTGTACCACTACTGCTGTCGCTGCTGCCCGTTAACCCGCTGCTTGATCCGGGTTTGGTGGGTGATTCTGTAACGTTCGTCTTGTGGTGAATGAGCGGACCAAGGCGCAGCGGGTGATGAATACATACTGATTTATTAATAACAAGACGAAAACACTAATGAACACTAGAACAAACTACAAAACAATAAACAAAGTCAACAGACCTGAACAAACGAACTTACATAATGACGAAGAACGCACGAACAGGAACAGACTACCTAAAACGAACGAACAAACGAAACAGTCCCGTGTGGATATACACAGACACAGGAACAATCACCCACAAACAAACAGTGAGAACAGCCTACCTTAATATGGTTCTCAATCAGAGGAAACGTCAAACACCTGCCTCTAATTGAGAACCATATCAGGCAACACATTAACCCCAACATAGAAACACAACACATAGAATGCCCACCCCAACTCACGCCCTGACCAACTAAACACATACAAAACAACAGAAAACAGGTCAGGAACGTGACAAATAGCATTATTTTTCATAGCAAACCAATGAATTTGCAAATACATTGTGGTTAAGGCTGAGTATGATTTAATAATTTAATTATAATTGTTTTAACACCAATCATAGTCAAACTATCGCAAACTATTTGACTTGAAAAAATACAAAACATTTTTTTTTAAGAGCCGTTTGGGAGCCAAAAGAGCCGGCTCTTTTTATTGAGCTGAGCCGAACGAGCCGGCTAACTGAAAAGAGCCGAATGCCCATCACTAATGCGGATCTCTCGTTTAATTGGACCTAGTAGCCTAGTAAATAGATAGCCTATATGTATGTATCAAGTTTAAGGTTTGTATTGTCACGTGAACAAGTAGGCTACAGTGAAATGTATTTATTGCTTGCTCTTTCCCAACAATGCAGTAATGAATATCAGTAGTACTGTATAATATATATATATTTTTTTAAACAGTAGCCTGCCCTACGTTTCAGAACTCGCGGGAAGGCCATCATCGTTAGGTTGGTGAAAAAGTCATAAAACATTGTTGAATTCAAACGTTCTGCTGACAGGTCCATGACAATTTGTCATTGTTTTCTCGTTCCGAAACTGCCACAGTCCTTTTCCAGATACAGCATAAATTACTGCTAAAGATTAAAATATTCGGCCAACACAGTAAATAGACCGTTAAAACATTCGACAGTATGGGTAGGCTACAGTATTGCTGTTCGATAAGAGCGCGACATCATTGGCTATTTAATCTTAGAGCCTATACCAAGGCAGAACATATAAACCCAATGATCTATTGATAAACTGAATATTGAACAACAATTCGTATTATGCCGTGGCATAATGCCAATAGTTCCAAATGATACAGCAAATAAAGGGCGTTATTGTCACCATAAAAGGGGAATGGAGGCGTTTTCCAGGTGGAGTTAATGCTCGTTCACACGCGCACAGTTTTATGACAGGTCTGATTTACAACGGGAAACGTGCGCCAAATGTATAAATCTCTATATTTTTGTACCAACACATTTTTTTCAGAAATGGCGCACGCAGAAAGTTTGTGTAAAATGTACGCAACGGTTATAAATGAGGCCTCAGTAGATCATAATATGACTTGGGCCTTGATATCAGCACAGTAAAGGGTTATCTAGTTAACATTGGCCTTCTACATCTAGCTACATATTGAACTTCTATCCTCTTAGGCCAGGGGCACAACAATGTATGAATTAATTGTTGGATCATAAATGCCATTATAATCATTGGCTAGTACAGAGAATTAAGGAAAACCACAAGTCCAAATCCCTATCTCCATCCATGGCTAATTTAGGAAAGGGGCATTTTAGCTCACTAGCTTGTTAGCCACTGTAGGACAACGAGATGCAACAATTCCAAGTTTTTCTGTCAATGACTTGTATGCTCTCAATGGGATTTGATAGGAGGGATGCCAAAATCCAAGCTGGCTTCCCTTGACACTTTTTTTTGGTGCTCCAGGGCCCTTCACAGTTGAGCTCGCTCAGTTTAGCTCAATGCAGATTGGCTAATTTGTTATACTTTTATGTTATACCAAATGCTTGCTGGCTCCCTTGCCTTCAGTGCTATGAGCGGCAACAATAGCATACTCACAGCATCAGATAGATGGCTTACGCGTAGAGAGACAGAGGGGCGCTGTTTCGCTCGCCTGGATGCTTTCTCCTGTGAGATACATTCTGCCTCTTGCAATTTGAAGAACAATTATGAAACACGGAGAGAAGAAAGGTACATTATTTTATGTTTTTAAAAACATTTTATTGGTCTTTTTTTTTACATACACCACTGTGTACAATGTGTCAGTATTGTAAGGTTGAGAGTCTGAGAGTCTCTCTTGCTGGTGTTGACAACTCCCACATTGTAGCTTTCAAAATGGTCATGCTGCTACTGTTATGCAGCTGACTTTGAGTAAAGGATTGAAGTTGATATTGTAAATTATATAACTTTGTGATAGACATTTTCTACAGCCTTTGAATTCTAATCTGAGGGAATATAACATTGCCCATGAATGGAAGTTAGGCTAGCGAGCAAGAATTTTAGCCAGTTAGCCTAAGACAACAAAAAATGTAAGTGGGAACTGTATGACATAGCGGTGGACCATATGTCAACATGAAGGAGAGGAGGATGGTATTTCTCTACAAGTAGGGTGAGTCAAAATGTTTCCTACTTGCACAACACACACACACACACACACACACATGCCACACAGAAATCAGAACCATGGACAGCCACATCATATTTAGCTTACATTGATTGGACCAAATTGTTTTTGGTATCTTTTAGTTGTCACTGTATTAGACTAAGCAGAGGTGATTTGATGATGTTGAAATGTTGAAGTTGAAATGGTGCTGGAATAGTGGAGACAGCTCCTGTTTTCTTTGAGATTTGCAGTAACTTTCTGTGTTTCTAAATCAATCGTTTTTTACTGGTCCGGAAATGTTGGAAACATTAACTTGCTTGACCATGCTGTAGGTCATGTAACTGTCTGTTACTGTACATGCAATATGCTTTGTGGACTTCACTGGACAGAGGTTGCTATCCAGTTGTGATAAAACAAAGTTGTGGTTGAATTTATTCTGCCACTGTCTTCTTTTTGTCTCGGCATTTAGGCCTATATATCACGGTCGCAAGGCATATGAATTAACAGGTTATAGAGCAAACAACACAATTATCACAACACATAGGTTGTAATAAGGCTTTTTTGGGGGGGGGGGGGGGGGGGGGGCTTCCCCAGTGATTTTACCGACGCACCGCTACTGATTGTACATCCTTACAGGTCCTTTCCTGGCTCATTCTGTCCAATATTCTACTCAAAGGTTTCTTTTACACATCATCTTCATAAGTGATATTCAAGGAGACATTGAACAACTTAATGTTGAAATGACATAGCTAACTACGGTACAGGCAACACTGGAGCTGTTTGACATTGAGTAGTTAGTGAATAAGGATCTCATACTTAACCCCTGGCCTGTTGTACTTGACTTTGAATTAGAGATAAATTATGCACATGAGTTGTAACAGAACACCTGAGTGATCCTAGGACCTGCCTGCCATGTGCTTAAACATCCTTCCACATGTTTCATTACAATGATCAAGCCCCATAACACACGCACACACGAAACAGAATACCCAAATCAGGGGTTGGCAACAGGCGGCCCGCGGGCCAAAATCGTCCCACAAGCAAAACATTTTTGCCCCTCAAAAAACTTTTTAGGCCTAAAATATTAACATTTTGTTGGGGTGGGTGGAGATTTTAGTTTTGGGTCAAAAAATGACAAAAATCCCCAGGAATTCAGCTGAACATGACTTTCATTTAGGAAATCTGTTAGTCAAGTATTCCCATGAAAATGATTACATTAAAAAAAGAGACGTGATCGTGTCTCATTGTAATCAAGTTATGAAATGATTGTTCTTTTCAAAAACAATCTATTTTTGGGCTTAGTTGTGGTTAATTTGCACTGTACAAATTATTACAATTATGCTCCGGGCCCCCAACCATGTGCTTTGACATAAATCGGCCCGTGGCTAAATCTAGTTGCCTGCCCCTAACCTACAGCCATAATATGTTTGACACCAGATACACCCAGCCCTCAAGACATAAGTGGTGGCTTGTATCCCGGTTCCTGTAAACAAAGGAGGAAAATACTGCAAGTCTTTTCATCACATTGAGGAGTCAGAGGAACACAGGGGCCAGTGACAGAAGTAGCTTCTACTCTAAACGACTACTGTAATTTCAGGCAATCAGGCAGGGAGTCAGTGTGCACAGGGGAAGGACATACACATCAACACACACCTGCACACACACACACAGCGAGCATGATTGTATAGTTCTTCTGTATAAAATCATAGGTTTTGGTTTGAGACATCATCCTGACATCTATTTCACAGGTACATCTCTCAGGTCTCCATCTCACCCTCACCACTTTTTCATAAGAGCTATGATTTGGGGTCTCGGTCTGTTTTAGCGAGCTGTGCTTAGCCTACAGTGATCCCTGAGAAAATATGTCTGTGAGAATGTCTTTGCCCTCAGAGAGCACTGTGAAGTATAAGGGTCCGGGAGATAACTCCTTCACAACCTCAACTAGAAGACAACCATCCCTCTCGGTCTCACTCTACTGTGCTGGTGCATGGTGCTTAGCCAAGGTCCCTTGTGGGGAGTCTCTATGGCTGCTGGCCTATTTTATCACTACTTTAAAAGGCTAATTGCCCTGTAGATAAATAAATAGTCATCTGAAGGTCAGTGCCAGTGGTATACATTCAATTTGGTAGCATGAGTAATATTCCACAGAACTATTATGCCGTTGCGTTGTACTGTATGTGTGGTATAACATTTGCTCTGTAAGAAAACTGAAAGCACAATAGCAATAAGATGTAAATGTGCTTCGCAAGATGTGCATCTTGTATGAGGTTTTCAGGGGTTGCAGGAAGTCAAAAGGGGGTGATCTTAGCTGATGTGAATCAAGTACAATAGCTAGTGAACGCAAGTTGGCATCATACAGTGACGTCACCTGCCCTGAGACCTAAAGTATTGTCAGGTGATTCGCCCAGGTTTGCACTGTAGTTTGCTGACACTCCTTTCCAAGGTTATTGACTCATAACTTAAGATTGCTGTTAGGACAGATGACATTGAGGAAGCTGCTCTCCACTGTCATTGGCTAATATAGGCCATTGCTGGGGGGCTGGGGGGGGGAAATCAATGCCAAAAATGTAATGCAGCTCAAATCCATCTAATTTCCTCTCAAACATTGTGGATCAGAGCCATTGGTCCGAGCGGTACAGACAGATCCACAGTGCCCCCTTCTTGTAAAAAGATGTATGGAAATGTAATAGGAGCATTGCTGCTAGACAAAGATATCTGAACGGTCTATTCTCATGTAAGCTACAACAAAACACCATCTAGGTGAAAGCACAGGTGAAAGGACAAGATAGGGTTCAATGACATGAGAACGGGCTAGGGTTGGTCAAGGGTATGCCAACATATTACCAGCCCATAGACACTTTGAGGTCAGTGGGCACATGGAAAAACACACAGGCATGTGTAAATATTGGACTATAAATCGTGCATTCCTGTATTATACCTATGCTAAAAATATTTATTATATTCTACTGAGACAATTACTTTATGTTCTTTATGTTCTTATATTATATTTCTTATTGTTGTTGCATTGTTGAGAAGGATCCTGCAAGCAAGCATTTCGTTGGACGATGTATACCATGAGTATCCTGTACATACGACTAATAAAACTTTAAAGCCACTCTTGAGAACTACTGACATATATAACCTGTTTTGATGCATGCGTGTCACATGTTTCCAACGACCATGACATGTACATTGCCATAGATGACAGGTGATAATTTCTCTAAGCAGAAATACCTATGCATTCCAGACTGCAGTGGGTATCACTTCCGGTGGAAACTGGACAGACTTGTTCTGGGCATTGGTCTATGTCTGGTCCTACACTGCCATCTAGTGTACAGTGCCTTCGAAAAGTATTCAGACCCATATACATTTTGTTACATTGCAACCTTATTCTAAAATGGATTTAATAAAAAACAATTCCTCATCAATCTACACACAATACCCCATAATGACAAAGCAAAAAGAGTTTTAGATTGTTTTGCAAATGTATCAAAAATAATTAACAGAAATACCTTATTTACATAGTATTCAGACCCTTTGCTATGATACTCATAATTGAGCTCAGGTGCATCCTGCTTCCATTGATCATCCTTGATGTTTATACAACTTGATTGGAGCACCTGTGGTAAATTCAATTGATTGGACATGATTTGGAAAGGCACACACCTGTCTATATAAGGTCCTACAGTTGATATTGCATGTCAGAGCAAAAACCAAACCATGAGGTCGAAGGAATTGTCCCTAGAGCTCCGAGACAGGATTGTGTTGAGGCACAGATCTGGGGAAGGGTACCACAACATTTGTGAAGCATTGAAGGTCCCAAAGAACACAATGGACTCCATCATTCTTAAATGGAAGAAGTTTGGAACCACTAAGACTCTTCCAAGAGCTGGCCGCCCAGCCAAACTGAGCAATCAGGGAAAAGGATCTTGGTCAGAGAGATGACCACGACCCAAATGTGCCTCTGACAGAGCTCCAGAGATGGGATAACCTTCCAGAAGGACAAGCATCTCTGCAGCACTCCACCAATCAGGCCTTTATGGTAGAGTGGACAGAAGGAAGCCACTCCTCAGTAAAAGGCACATAACAGCCTGCTTAGAATTTGCCAAAAGGCACCTAAAGGACTCTCAGACCATGAGAAACAAGATTATTTGGTCTGAATGCCAAGCGTCACGTCTGAAGGAAACCTGGCACCATGCCTACGGTGAAGCATGGTGGTGCCAGCATCATGCTGTGGGGATGTTTTTCAGCGGCAGGGGCTGGGAGACTAGTCAGGATCGAGGGAAAGATGAACGGCGCAAAGTACAGAGAGATCCTTGATGAAAATCTGCTTCAGAGAACTCAGGACCTCCGACTGGAGCAAAGGTTCACCTTCCAACAGATCAACGACCTTAAGCACACAGCCAATCATTTTTGCCCATTCCTCCTGACAGAGCTGGTGTAACTGAGTCAGGTTTGTAGGCCTCCTTGCTCACACACGCTTTTTCAGTTCTGCCCACACATTTTCTATAGTATTGAGGTCAGGGCTTTGTGAAAGCCACTTCAATACCTTGACTTTGTTGCCCTTAAGCCATTTTGCCACAACTTTGGAAGTATGCTTGGGGTCATTGTCCATTTGGAAGACCCATTTGCGACCAAGCTTTAACCTCTGACTGATGTCTTGAGATTTTGCTTCAATTTATCCACATAATTTTCCTACCTCATGATGCCATCTATTTTGTGAAGTGCACCAGTCCCTCCTGCAGCAAAGCACCCCCTGTCACGATCGTTATAAGGAGTGGACCAAGATGCAGCATGGTATGTTCAATCCTTTTATTTGGAAGAGAAACTAAAAGAACAAAAACAATAAAGCGAACAAACAAAATGTGAAGCTCAGAGTAGTGCTCACAGGCAACTATACCTAGACAAGATCCCACAAAGCACAATGGGGAAATGGCTACCTAAATATGATCCCCAAACAGAGACAACGACAAACAGCTGCCTCTGATTGGGAAGCATACCAGGCCAACATAGATATACAATTACCCTATATAACCCACCCTTAATCACACCCCGACCTAACCAACATAGAGAATAAACAGCTCTCTATGGTCAGGGCGGGACACCCCCACAACATGATGCTGCCACCCCCGTGTTTCACGGTTGGGATGGTGTTCCTCGGCTTGCAAGCATCCCCCTTTTTCCTCCAAACATAACGATGGTCATTATGGCCAAACAGTTCTATTTTTGTTTCATCAGACTAGAGGACATTTCTCCAAAAAGTACGATCTTTGTCCCCATGTGCAATTGCAAACCGTAGTCTGTTTTTTTTATGGCAGTTTTGGAGCAGTGGCTTCCTTCCTTGTTATGTCGATATAGGACTCGTTTTACTGTGGATGTAGATACTTTTGTACCTGTTTCCTCCAGCATCTTCACACGGTCCTTTGCTGTTCCGGGATTGATTTGCAATTTTCGCACCAAAATACGTTCATCTCTAGGAGACAGAACGCGTCTCCTTCCTGAGCGGTATTCCGGCTGCGTGGTCCCATGGTGTTTATACTTGCGTACTATTGTTTGTACAGATGAACGTGGTACCTTCAGGCGTTTGGAAATTGCTCTCAAGGATGAACCAGACTTGTGGTCTACAATAAATTTTTCTGGGGTCTTGGCTGATTTCTTTTGATTTTCACGTCAAGCAAAGACGCACTGAGTTTGAGGGTAGGCCTTGAAATACATCCACAGGTACACCTCCAACTGACACAAATTAAGTCAATTAGCCTATCAGACGCTTATAGAGCCATCACATAATTTTCTGGAATTTTCCAAGCTGTTTAAAGTCACAGTCAACTTAGTGTATGTAAACTTCTGACCCACTGGAATTGTGAAACAGTGAGTTAAGTGAAATAATCTGTATGTAAACAATTGTTGGGAAAATTACTTGTGTCATGCACAAAGTAGATGTCCTAACCGACTTGCCAAAACTATAGTTTGTTAACAGGAAATGTGTGGAGTGGTTGAAAAACGAGTTTATCCTGTTGGCCAGAACTAAATCAAACATTGCACTTAAAGTAGAGAGCAACTAAAGTGAGACAAAGAATTACATCAACACAACTGTTAGAAAAACTAAACACAAATGAAAGTCATATCAGATGGTACACACTTGTAATTTTTATTTCAGAAAATCTCATTTGAACAACACTTCTGACAGTTTTCACAATAGTCAAAAATCTAGCTAGTCAAATCCTTGCTCTGTTTGTTTTAAAATTATAGTGCAATAAAATTATATAGGTCTAATCAACACTTTCATTGTTATACATTTACAGGCATTCTATGAGCATGCATGAAACATTCACAATTTCACTTGCTTACTATTCAACAGTGTATTTCCACAACATAATTTAATGGGGAAAAGGCAATATAATTTTCATTTAAAAAACTTACAAGCTAAATAATTGAACTTTATCCACTTAACGATTAATATTAGGTTATAGTGAACCATTGTATGTGCCTCTGGGCATATGCATGTGTTCAGAGTTTATGGCACATTAGATTTAGCGCAAGAACTTAAACTATTGGACAATCCAGAGACCTCCATCGATTTCAAAACAACAACCAAGGATATCGGCGATTAAAGCAATCAAGGATGTTGAGCATAAAATATTAAGAGTGAATATGTTTATACACATGTATAACAGCCTTAATGAGGAACAGTACATCTTAGGCCTTGGACAACAACATTCAAGTGTACACAAGCATCAACACAATAACATTCAATAATATACAACATATATATGGAGCTTTATAGATTATAGACATACTGTATGTGCATAGGATGATTGTTTTCCCACCTTGGTTGCATAAATATAATAAAATCTTCCTTCTCCCTGTGAGATGAACTCACACCATCAACCCTGCATGCAGCAGTCATCATACTACCATACTCAGAGGAGGCAGTAAAGACTATTGTCCATATCTCTATTGCACAACACCTTCTGAATTGATAGGTGGATATTAATCCCCACATCCCTCTATAATACTTCTAGTGGCCGTTGCCGCCTTCTGACAGAATCCGGCTAGGTTCAGTGAATCTGGCAGTGAGAAGGTAGAAGAGGGCAGGTCCAGGTACCAGTGCCAATAGAGGCAGGTCCTGCTCCAGTTTATCCAATCGGGAGATGGAGATGATGCCATACGCATGAAGGAGCCAATGACTGAAGAGCACCACCAACCTCTTCTTCTTGGCAATGAGATTCTTGAAAGACTATGGAGAGGAGTAAACACATGGGAAATTGGATATGTTCTAATACAATGATGTTGACTGAGTTGATCACAAACGTTAAGAAAATATAAAATAAGGAGTTTCTTACCTGTATTTCTGAGGCTGACATGTACACTGCCAGGGTAACCAGGGACAACACCAAAATAATGTATGGAAAAGCATAATCTGAAATAAACAGAAAATATCAAGCTCATACCAAAGTCATTTGAAGTCTGGAGAACTTCAGTTTTGGATTTTGAATGGGAGCGCTGGCTGTTAACTCACATTTGATTTGCTCTGAGCAAAAATTATGTTTCCCCTCTGGAGGCATTCATTAGTATTAGTTTTTTTTCCATCTTTTGTCCGTGTCTTTTCCTACCGCTAGCTTGTTGCAAGGCAGAAATTCAGAAACAACCTCTTTGGTGCTCCACCCATGCAAAATATTGGATTTATTTTTGTTTAATTATAAAAGGAGTGGGGCAGGCCTACTAGTTTTGCATTTCTTTAACTTTTTGAAGGGCTAGTAAAGTATTAGAAAGACTGGGAAGATAGAATGGTGAGTTAAAGGGCAATCATTTAAAGAAAAATATTTAACCTTTATTTAACTAGGAAAGTCAGTTAAGAACAAATTCTTATTTACAATGACGGCCTACCAGGGACCAGTGGGTTAACTGCCTTGTTTAGGGGCAGAACGACAGATTTTTCGGTTACTGGCCCAACGCTCTAACCACTAGGCTACATACCTGCCACCCCAAAACCCCTGTGTTCAAATCCGCCAATTGGCGGCCTGGGTCAGCTACTCTAACGTGTCACTAGTTTCCATGCATACTCCACAAATATTTATAGTCTTCCTGAAGAGAACTTCCTCAGTCATTCAAACAGAACATAAGAATCCTGGGCTTCCAAGGCCACAAGACCTCTGGCCTTCAAGAGCGACTGAACATGCCGATTGGCAAATGTGTTTTTCTGTTGCTAATTAGACATTTAAGATTTTAGTCTTGGAGGTGTGTTTTCCTGACATTCCATTTGTCTGCCCCACTCCTTTATGCCTATTTCACTTCCTCAAAATCCCCAGAATGAATCTAAGATTTAAGAAATATTTTTAATTTCGATTAAAGTGTTTGGTGCAGTATTTTCAAGTAAAAAAATGTGCAACGTGTTGTCTTCTGTAAACAAATTCAGAGCTGCTGGCCAGGTCCTTCTCACTGTCTATGCTATTGGATAGAGTGCAATCACCGCATTTGTTCACCCCATGTCAGTGGGAAAATGACATCAAATCAAAACCCAACCTTAATTTACCGGTTGTGACGCACGGATGTTATAGACGAGACTGACTTTATGACCAAAATTATCCTATTTACACCATTTCTGACTGACTGAGGACATTTTAAAAGGGATTTGTTGCTTTTTAAAGGCAGTCGCTCTTTAAAAGAATGCATTTCACATACATCAATTATGTAACCAGCAATACTAGATAAATGCAAACTGGACTTAACCTGACTAGACCGAACCTGACTGGACCCTCATCTGAAAGCATACTCACAGAGGAGGCCGCCTCCCACAGCTTGCAGGACTGTCAGGATAGGGAAGAAGTAGAGAGCAGCGTAGATGCTCTTGAAGCGGTCAGATTTCCCCAGACCACAGGCAATCTTTTTGACCAGGAGTGGACGCAGGAGCATCATGAAAACCAGACAGAAGGCATAGTAGATCAACACCATAGTGTACCTGCAAACACAATATGATAAGCCATGTTATTCAATTAACAAAACAGCTCACATCACACTGTGCTTGATGGTGTGCACAATGCTCTGAACATACCAACCAATTTAATTTATACCATGGCATTGTTGAATACTTGTTTCTGAATGGCTTGAAGAGCATTCTAGAGCGTGCATTATTTCCCTATAAGGCACTGTATATCATCACGGTAGAATTTAATGGCTATAGCTTTTGAAAAAGAAAGTCACATTGAAAACATTATTGCCGTGTTGAAATCAACTTTCATAATAGCAAGCTAGGACTGATGGTTTGGTTAGCTAAACTAAGGCAACTACTGTAGCTATCCAGTAAACATGCTAGCTACTTCAGTGGATGTTGAACACATTTCTACCTGCAAGTGAACACATTTCTAGCGGCAAATGTGTTAAATTATAGCCATGATATAAAAGGGACAATCAACTTAGGGCTCTATGCGTTCTCTGGAAAATAATGCAACTCCGTTGAAGGTTAGTTCCACTCTGCTAGCGTGTTGTGGAATACACCTTCACGTCGTTCATAATTTTCAATAGAAGACATAGCCCCTCGCTGATTATCTCTTACATGTTCAACTCATTACCAATTCATATCAGTTCATTAGGAGACAGTTGAGACAGAGATTGAACTTAATACTGGACTAAAAAGCTATTTCAACATGCTTTTGGTCCAGGACTAGCTGTGAAAGCAGCCCTACAAGTGCAAAGTGTATAGGTCCAATTCATGATGTGAACAACATAGGAATAGGCTACTCACAGGGGAAAGACTGCTTCCTGTGTGCAGTGTAGAGTTGTGACATAGTCTGGGCTGGGGTTGTACAGCATGGTGTACCAGTCTGACAGCATCTGGACTCTGCAGGACCTGATAGACAGCAGACCCACTGGGTCGTTGACCAGTAGAGTTAGCACAGCCGCAGCGCTGCACTCAAACAGGGCAGTTATGTGTTGGAAGAGGGCACTGGAGCTGCAGAAAAATATACATAATATCAGAAACATTAACGTGAGTTACCAAGTAGGCTACTACAGGACAATGTTAAAATCCTCCTTTCCAAAAGCACCACCGCAGTAAATGGCACAATATGCAGCCTATTGGCCATGGGTTATGGTGACCAAATACATCATTTGGCCTGTAATTTGGCCTGAATGTGAGGCATTACCTTTTCTTTCCAGAATACCACTCAATGAAGAACCAGTGTAGAACCAGTGGCAGCATTGCCATGAAGCCCAGGTACAGCCAGTCATAAAGTTCAGGGGATTCTGTACACTTCTCACAGATCTTCTGCATGCTAGTCCTCTCTCCTCTGGGACATACCTGATCATTCAACTACATTTTAGTGTGTGGGGATAGCCTACTACTAGGTTACGGAACAAAGCTAGTGTTACAGTAGTTACAGTAGAATGTCATTTCAACAGCCTAGATCGATGACGTTTGTTAATTCAGCTGGAGCTACTCACCCCACATTCTCCATCAAAGGAGCCATTTATTAACGTCTTGCCGCAATACAGTCCCGGACAAGTTGAACTCATAGCTACTGCTGTAATGAAGCCAGGAGTAAGTAATACAACAAGACAGTTATTGACAATACTGCAGACGTCTATATGTACTTTAGCATAATAGCTATCTAACACATCAGCTGACAACTAACAAGTAACGCTAGCTAATAGTTAGCTAGCTAGAACAGCTAACTACCTAACGTTAGCTAGCTATAGTGGCTTGTCTGGCTTAGGCGACAGGACGTTTAAGCCATCATTGAGCAGACAATGTAGCCACATACCCATGTTATTAGTCAACCTCCATACGATTAAGCTTTAATACATTACTTAGTAGAATATGTTTATGACGTATCCAACGATTTAATGTCTGCTAAATCAAACGATCAGCCGGAAGTTGCTTCTTCATTTATTATAATATTATGGTAGTCCGCAAACAAACGTTAGAAGTGCATGCCGCCACCTACTGTACTGGAGTGTGTAGTCAATCACAGTTTACAGACTAAATTCATAAAGAAACAAACATTAAGAGAAACCAAACCCTCCTATCTTAATCCTGTACTACTAAGAAAATAAAAAAAGCCCTACTAACAAACCCTCCCCCATCCCCAAAATCCCTTCCAACCCCCTCATCCCTGTCCAACCTCAATAATCCTGCACATCAATCCTCTTCCACATAGGCCCACCAGTACTTACAACAATACAACAACACATGCTTCACTGTTTCATCAACCACTCCATACACAAAACTATTTGCATGCTTGCCAACCAGATATAATGAAGAGTTTAATGTACAATGTCCTAGATGCAGTTGAGCAGACTCTCTTCCTTCCTAGTCTGAACCTTGAATCTTGGTCCACCAACCTTTCTTTGGAAGGCATATAAATGCAGGTCCTTGGGCTCTGTCCCACCTGTTCTATTATAATGGCTCGAATGTTATATTTGGTCTCTAATATCACATCACCTCTAATAAGAATTATATCTTGTTTTAAAGCCCTTTTGGCTACCTGTTCTACTATTTCATTCCCGCCCACTCCCAAGTAGACCCAGCAGAATCTCACTACTACACCCAGTACCGAAGGCTTCTGCTAGAGATCCCAAATCGAGCAAAGTGGACAAATACTGATGAAATGTTAAAACACAAGATTAAAATTTATTTATTTTACACAATATGTTCATATAATATAAAAGGTAAGATAAACATGTTCCAAGTAGCCTATGTGTCATGACTCATGGGTAGATAGAGAGAGCGAGAGAGGTCATGAGCTCCTGAATTCTTCTGCAAAAAAATGTAATCAGAGTTGGATAAACATAGATAAACTTGGATTTTTTCACAATGACTTATACAGGATACTACCCTCTACTACAAAACCTTCACTCCAAATCCAAATTCTGAACCTAAAACCTTGATTTTGGACAAAATTACCCGGAATTATTCTTACTACTAAGAACTATCAAGAAAACACTTCTGGCAAACCAAAACCTGCAGAAGAAACACAGCAGAAACCTGGAAATACCATCCAACCAAAAACTGAGTGAGTAATGTTCAGTCTGAAGTTACCTCTGAAGCCAAAAAGTAAAACACAATAATCTTTAGGTAATTTTGGTATATAAAGCTAAGTTAATAAGCCTACTAAGCTACCCTGGAGCTGTTGTCAGAAGACAGACTAGGGTCCCCCAGCCGCATCATGATTCATACGTGCACAAACGACGTAAGGGGCCAGCAGGAAAGGGTGGACACAGCACTCAAGGGAGTGATTGAAAATGCTTCTTCCACTTTCCCTAAAACACGAGTGGTCATCTCCACCCTGCTACCACAGAAATACTTTCACCCAGCCACCATACAACAGGTGAATGCAAGCATGTCCTGGGACTGTGCCTCAAAACCTAACTTCTACCTGGCCACCACTCCACTCGAGAATTGAACAGCCTTTACGACCAGGTCCATCTCTACAAGGCAGCAGTCCCAACTTTTGCCAGGACCTAAAGGACATCACCCTCAACCGCAGCCCCAGCAACTCACACAGGAGCAACAGAGCAACGGACACCCCGCCCAGACCAGCGAGACACCCTCCCAGACCTGCAACCCCCCCCCCCCCCCCCCAGAAGGACATCCACAGAGAGAACCCAGGCCAAAAAGACCTACACCCAGACCACAGCATCACCAGTCACATCCCCCACCCCAACCAGCCGAGACCCCCTCCCCCAAACAAACCCTAGCCACAACCTTGCCCCCCCATCAGGCCTATGCCCCTTCTACCCCCCCTCCCCATGCCCCTCGTCCCTGCAGCAAGGACCTCAACATGACAGCTGTACATATGCCCAGGCCATGAGCAGAGCAACAGGCCCAACGGCCACTAATACACCCACCCAAGCCCCATCCTGCGACCTAAGAGGTACGTATCAGATGTTCAACATGCTCTGCTCAAACCTACTGTAATGGTCCGAACCTAAACCACACGAAACAACACTAGACGCTATGGAACACAAATCTTTTACTATCTCATCCTGGACTATACAAGGTCATCTCGATTTGGCCTAAAGATTAGGAACCCAGACTTCATCAAAGAAATCGGAAATACAGACATTGTCATCCTACAAGAAATGTGTTACAGAGGAGATGGACACACTGGTTGCCCTCTAGGTTACAGAGAGTTGGTAGTCCCACCCACCAAACTACCAGGTGTGAAACAGGGAAGAGACTCAGAGGGTATGTTAATTTAGTATAGAGCATACCTATACCACTCTATTAAATTAGTCAAAACAGGGACATTTTACATCTGGCTAGAAATTAATCAGGAAATGATTACCTATATTGCCCCCAATAATAGAGTCCCCATACTTTAACAATGACAGTTTCTCCATCCTACAGGGGAAGATCAACAATTTCTAGGCCAAGGGATATGTACTAGTCTGTGGAAAAAACTCTTAAAACTACATTGTTGGTTACAGTGCCAATTTTAGCATGTAAATCTTGGTGGTGCAAAAGAAAAGCCACAACACAACCCTAAACATTACATTAATTGCGCAATAACGGTGCCAAACGGTGCCCACAAACTGTTAGGGCTTACATAAAGCTGTTCCAACAGCAGAGCTTTCTTTTCAGCACCATGGAGTGAATCACCACCTTACCAGAGCCTTGTCTGGCAGTAAAACAATTAATTCAGACTCATTTACTGCGTTTTTAAAAACATAGCTGATGTGGCTGACTTGCTTAAACAAATGTGGTTTCTACTGACAATTGAGATGTACAAACTATGGCATAAGGGAACGATGAGCGGATAAGAGACAAAATTCAGAACATGGCCCGTTCTTACAGTATTCTCCCTGTACACCAAGTTAGAACCGTAGGATAAATAAAGGGGGCACATAAGCAGACATGAAAGCTCTTACAATATTCGATGATTACATTTCTCTAAAACAGGCTATAGGCTACATGTGCACACTCTAGAAAGAGGCCCGTGTTCCCAACTTGGAATTCCGATTTGATTTTCCCAGTCAGAGCTCATTTTTTTCGGAGTTGCCAGTTGTCTTGAACTCACTGAAGTTTGAGATTTCCCAGTTCCGAGTTTCCAGATGTTTTGAACGTGGCAGAAGTCATTCTGGATTGACAGCATGGCCAATGTATTCAACCTTTTCTGGCCCATGTTGTTGCATGTGAATGTTTATCCTTTTAAGCTTGGAAAAGAGACCCTTAAACCCACTGAATAGCAGGCTAGTGATTGCTTTGCAATGCTTGCAGTTAGCCACTGATTACTTCCAAACCTCTCATTGTTGAATTTGCAATTTCCAACTTGTTGTGTAATGTTTATGTTCAATCGCAGATGAGCACCGATACATTTCATCTATAATGATTTAAAAGTATTTGTCAGTAGATTGTCGACTTGATTCATGATGATGACTGCTTGTCTAGCTTGCTAGCTAAGATTTTGAAAGTATGATGTTGACATGATCAGTCCAATCAAAGCTATCGTAGATATAATATGATTTGACGTCATTTTATCTGTGGTCAATGACCTTCAGCTTTCTTCGATGGGCACTTCTAATGTAAATCTATGGCAGCACCCAAGGGGCTTGAATTTTTGAGCTCTCCCCATAGATTTAGCAGTGAGGTAATGTCCCCATGAGTGACAGAACACAACTAGATAACATTACCAACCCCTATGCTCTGTATTTTCCACTGGCTGCCCCACCATCACAGAAAGCATTGAGCTAGGCTGAAACACCTGCATTTTGGAGCTGCCTTACTCAAGAAAGCAAAAAAGAGATAAATGTTGGTATGCAGCTTTATTAACGCAATAATTTTTTGTTGTTGCATTGTTTGCAAACTGTTATGTGACATGTATTAATGCCAAAATAACATGCTAAACAGGTGGGTCTCAATGACGGTTCGCCACTGAATGACGGACTGAACAGCATTTCACTACACCTGTTGTATTCGGCGCATGTGACAAATAAAATGTGATTTGAACATTGGAACACACTAAACAAACTCCAAAATGGAGATGTGTGGATAAACCACTTCTCCAGTCCTTTTGCCTCTATAACAGCGGTTCCTAAACTAGTGGTCGCCTGACATGAAAATGGGGTCACGGGAGTATTTCCAAAATCCTGGGGGGAAAAAGACAAGGATATATATATATATTATAATTAACCTTAAAAATCATGGTAAAAGGCCACACTTGATCATTGCACTTGAATCATTCCCACGGTGAATGGCTAGGCCCGCTGTTTGTTCTGTCTCACGATTCCCGGGCATGAAACACTACAGTGTGCTGCATGGCTATATTGACGAAAACAGATTCCATCAAATGGTGGGCTTTTGCACAGAGCTGAGCATAGAACTCAGAGATATACTGCAGCAAGTAACTTCGATAGTGGATATATGCGATCAGAGCATGACGATGTTCTATTTCACACCGAGCCTTGGTGGTTATAAAAGGTGTAGTGTTGGAAAGGTTTTTCGCATTGAGGGAGGTGCTGTTGTCATTCACAATGTGTCACGCCCTGACCGTAGAGATCCTTTTTATGTCTCTATTTTGTTTGGTCAGGGCATGAGTTTTGGTGGGCATTCTATGTCTGGTGTTCTATGTTGTCCTTGTTTTGTATTTCTATGTGTTTGGCCTGGTATGGTTCCCAATCAGAGGCAGCTGTCTATCGTTGTCTCTGATTGAGAATCATACTTAGGTAGCCTGTTCCCACCTGTGTTTGTGGATAGTTGTTTTCTGTTTTGTGTGTATACCTTACAGGACTGTTTCGTTTCGTTCTTTGTTGTTTTTGTCATTCAGTGTTCAGTTGATTTAATTACATTAAAATTAACACTTACCCCGCTGCACCTTGGTCCTCTTCTCCTTCTCCCGACGACGTGCGTTAAACAATGGATGTAAAAAAAAAAAAAGAGGAAAAAAAGGACTTGGTCGACTTTCTGTATATTGGAAAGAACATGTGTCTCCTTGCATATGTAACAGACATATTTGGGAAATTTAATGAACTGAACGCAAGCATGTAGTGGAAATACAAAAACATTATACAGATGAGTGACTTTATCAGTGGATTCAGAGGAAAGAATTCTTATTACATTTTTATTGTAAAGAGTCTTTCAAAAGCGAACCTTGCCCGCTTCCTTCGGCTGTGCATGTTTCTAGCAGATAACAGCATCAGTAAGTGTCCCACATGAGTGATGACTGCTCACCTCCAATGCTTGGAAGAGCACTTTGGGACCTACAGTACTTCCCAATCCGTTTGACTGGGATTCTGGCTCAGTTGACATGCCGGTAAGTGAAATCGAACAGTTGATCAAGCGGTCATGTGACCGAATGCTGCAGACAACGCATTCACGGGTTACTACGGAGGAGTTTCGGTTCCTGACTCAAAGGGAATAGCCTGCCGTCTCCTTCTGAGCATTAAAACGCACGGTACCCTTCACCAGCTTATATCTGTGTGAATCTGGATTCAGTGCTCTTGTCTGCATTAAAACCAAATATCGATCTAGGTTTTATGTGTCACCAGAGTGTCAAAACAGAAATTACATGATTCTGTTATAATACTGTCATAGCATTAAATGGTTGTTTTATGCAACAGAATAGGGGGTTCTTAGAACACTTTCATCTGTGTGTGTTCTACTGAGGATGGGCCTCTGGGAGATTTAACACTGACAGAAGATTTACGATGTCTTTGGGTGATAAATCTAAAGAGACCACATTCCATAGCATGCGTTAATGTTTCTGTTCTATAAGGTACCAGGGAGAGATGGCTCGGGACCAGACCCTGGTTTCTACACAATGACAACAGTTTTTACAGCAGATACAGTCTGCTGTGAATTACAAGTATCTTTCATATGAATCTTAACCTTGTGACTCATTCCATACATCTGTTATTTGTCATGTAGACTGAAGGGGGTGTATCTCTGCTATAAAAGGCCATGGGATCTTTTGTCATTGGGCTCTCAACGAATCACTTACCGGTGGTTCGTTGACAAGCTCCATTACTGCAGTATTTAAATAATAAAGTTGACTTGTTTTGAAGAAATGTAAAAGTCTCTCCTTTTGATTACAATAATTCCACGACAAGAGCTGAGGTGTGCACTGTCAATCACACCCCCTGACTTTGAGAAGCTCTGACGAAACATGCATCAAGCACACCCATCTCATTAGTTGTGGTGAGATATGAGACATTATGTCATACTAATTAGCAATTGACTGCCATAACCCCACATTAAAAGTATGTGATGGTGAGTTGAGAAGACAATCAGAAATACTGTTAGAATGTTTTTCAATTGACTGCCATAGGCCCAAATGAAAAAGTAAGCATTGGCTGTTAATTACATAATTTTTTTAACATGGTTGGGGTTGCGAGAATTTTCAGATATCAAAATGGGGTCGTGGGCCAAAAAACGTTTGGGAACCCCTGCTCTACAACAAAGAACAAACAGCAAAAACATACAGTACATGATCAATTACAAATCTTACAATCAGCTATTAAATACTTCCAGAACCCACTGGATTCTCCAATTACATTGAATGAACTACAGGACAAAATACAAACCGTCAAACCCAAAAAGGCCTGTGGTGTTGTTGGTATCCTAAATGAAATGATAAAATACTGTATATAGACCACAAATTCCAATTGTGTCACGCCCTGGCCATGGAGAGGCTTTTATTCTCTATTTTGGGTAGGCCAGGGTGTGACTAGGGTGGGCATTCTAGTTTCTTTATTTCTATGTTTTCTGTTTCTATGTTTTGGCCAGGTATGGTTCTCAATCAGGGACAGCTGTCTATCTAAAGGCACAAAAAATGTCTGCAGCATTGAAGGTCCCCAAGAACACAGTGGCCTCCATCCTAAATGGAAGAACCACCAACACTCTTCCTAGAGATGACCGCCCAGGCAAAACTGAGCAATCGGGGGAGAAGGGCCTTGGTCAGGGAGGTGATCAAGAACCCAACGGTCATTCTGACAGAGCTCCATAGTTCCTCTGTGGTGATGGGAGAAGGACAACCATCTCTGTAGCACTCACCAATAAGGCCTTTATGGTAGAGTGGCCAGATGGAAACAACTCCTCAGTAAAAGGCACATGACAGCCCGCTTGGAGTTTGCCAAAAAGGCACCTAAAGGACTCTCAGACCATGAGAAACAAGATTCTCTGGTCTGATGAAACCAAGATTGAACTATTTGGCCTGAATGCCAAGCGTCACGTCTAGAGGAAACCTATCAACCTACGGTGAAGCATGGTGGTGGCAGCATCATTCTGTGGGGATATTTTTCAGCGGCAGGAACTGGGAAACTAGTTAGGATCGAGGGAAAGATGAACGGAGCAAAAGTACAGAGAGATCCTTGATGAAAATCTGCTCCAGAGCGCTCAGGACCTCAGACTGGGGTTAAGGTTCACCTTCCAACAGGACAATGACCCTAAGCACACAGCCAAGACAACGCAGGAGTGGCTTTGGGACAAGTATCTGAAGGTCCTTGAGTGCCCCAGCCAGAGCCCGGACTTGAACCCGATCTAACATGTCTGGACGAGAGACCTGAAAATAGCTGTGCAGCGACGCTCCCCATCCAACCTGACAGAGCTTGAGAGGATCTGCAGAGAAGAATGGGAGAAACTCCCCAAATACAGGTGTGCCAAGCCTGTAGCGTTATACCCAAGAAGACTCGAGGCTGTAATCCCTGCCAAAGGTGCTTCAAAAAATTACTGAGTAAAGGGTCTGAATACTTATGGAAATGTGATATTTCAGTTTCAGCCCTCAGATCCTCAAAAAGTTCTACAGCTGCACCATTGAGAGCATCTTGACTGTCTGCATTTTCTATTTGAGTCATTTAGCAGACACTCTTATTTTTTTCCCAATCTTGGTACGGCAACTGCAAGGCACCCGACCGCGCAAACGTGGTCTCAGAGCATTTAGTATAATTCTGTACGTTCATCGTTCATCAAGACGATGAACATTAACAAATACCAAAATAACAAACGTGAAAGCCGAGACAGTCCTATCTGGTGCAGAACACAAACACAGAGACAGGAAACAACCACCCACAATCCCCAACACAAAACAAGCCACCTATATATGATTCTCAATCAGGGACAACGATTGACAGCTGTCTCTGATTGAGAACCATATTAGGCTGGACACAGAAACAGACAAACTAGACACACAACATAGAATGCCCACCCCAACTCACGCCCTGACCATACTAAACAAATACAAAAACAAGGGAAAACAGGTCAGGAACGTGACACCCAGATGATAACGTACCTGGGCTGCTCTGGCCCCTAGTCATTAGGGATTAGTCTGTTGTGGAGAATGTCCAGAAATGTGATAATGTGTGCAGTGTTGTATGGGCCTAGGATTGCATGATGGTGAAGGACGGCGTTTTGACTAATAGCCGCACACATTGTTATGTTGCCACCACGTTGTCCCGGGACGTTGATGATGGCACGATGTCCGAGGATATTTCTGCCGGGGCCTGAAACCTGCCTCGTCCACATATATTAGCTCATGATGCACTGCATCTGCTTCTAGCTCCATGACTCCATGACTCTCCAAGACAAAATAATGTAGCAAAGTACGAAAAGACAGGGATCAGTCAATATGATGTAGCACCATACACTTCCAGATCCAGTACCAATGATAGGATAGTATAGCTTACCTGCACATATTCATATCTCAGTTGTTTTACATGGTCTGAGTTTCTTTCAAAAGGGACTCTGTACAGCTGCTTCATCCTAAATCTATTGCATTTCAGTAGACGAGACAGTGCAGAGAGACTCACTCTTTTGACGTTTTGGAATATGGTGTTATCTGCCATTATGTGGTCCTGCAGTTCTCTGAGTCTGATGCAGTTATTTGCAATGACCATATTTACAATGTGGGTCTCCTGCTCTGGGGTGAACAGTCGACCTCTTCCACCAAATACTGGTTTTCTTGCAGTTCTGTAAAAACATTGAATGGTTTTAGTGATAGATCCTCATTATGAAAGTACAGTACATATTACTGTACCAGTAAGACTACAGCACTTACAGTTACTTACCGGTTCTCATTTCGCAATATCCTGATGATACCTGCAACAGTATAGCGGCACAGATTTGGTTGAACCCGTTGCCCAGCCTCCCTCATGCTCATCCCATGGTTGACAACATGGTCAAACACAGTTGCTCTGATTTCATCAGTTATTGTGTTCCTGACTCGCCTTCCACTTCCTTTTCCCCGTCCTCTCCTTCTCCCAGTCCTACTTCACCTCTTCCTCCTCTTACTTCTTCACCTCCTCGTCCTCCTCCAGTTTTCACCCCTCTTACTCTCTGTCCGATATTGGTCTCCATTGTTGTCCAAACCAAATGTTTACCTGTGGCCTATTTATAGTGCTCAAGCTCTGATTTGTAAGTGAACTCATTATCTAAAAGTGTTTTCACATGTGTCAGGTGGAAAGGCAATTGGCGAAATAGTGTCGCAATGTAGAGACCAATGTTTACAGTTTTGCTAGAAGTGTGTTATTAAATTGCAAACTGAGTGTAAAGCAGTGAGTTGTGTTTACAGTTTTGCAAAAAGTGTGTTAAATTGCAAACTGAGTGTAAAGCAGTGAGTTGTGTTTACAGTTTTGCAAAAAGTGTATTATAAAATTAGTGTAAAGCAGAGAACGTACATTCAGTTTGGCAGACTTGGTAAATGCATTGGCTACTGTGTTAATAATGGTTTCAGAGATAGTGCTTCAAGAATCACTGTTAGAGTTTAAGCATTCAGAAAAAAACGAATTTGTGGCTGTCCATCATCCATTTCGTATGATATGTTATGAATTATAATTCAAGTTGACACACCTACTCATTTCAGGGTTTTTCTTTATTTGAGGAATAATAGTGAAGACATCAAAACTATGAAATAACACATATGGAATCATGTAGTAACCAAAAATATATTTTATATTTGAGATTCTTCAAAGTAACCACCCTTTGCCTTGATGACAGCTTTGCACACTCTTGGCATTCTCTCAACCAGCTTCATGAGGTAGTCACCTGGAATGCATTTCAATTAACAGGTGTGCCTTGTTAAAAGTACATTTGTGGAATTTCTTTCCTTCTTAATGCGTTTGTGCCAACCAATTGTGTTGTGACAAGGTAGCGGTGGTATACAGAAGATAGCCCTATTTGGTAAAAGACCAAGTCTATATTATGCCAAGAACAGCTCAAATAAGCAAAGAGAAACGACAGTCCATCATTGTTTTAAGACATGAAGGTCAGTCAATAAGGAAAATTTCAAGAAATTTCTTCAAGTATAGTCGCAAAAAAAGTGCTACAGTATGATGAAACTGGCTCTCATGAGGACCGCCACAGGAAAGGAAGACCCAGAATTACATTTGCTGCAGAGGACAAGTTCAATAGAGTTACCAGCCTCAGAAATTGCAGCCCAAATAAACGCTTCACAGAGTTCAAGTTACAGACACATGTCAACATCAACTGGAGACTGTGTGAAATTATGCCTTCATGGTCGAATTGCTGCAAAGAAACCACTACTAAAGGACACCAATAAGAAGAAGAGACTTGCTTGGGCCAAGAAACACGAGCAATGGACATTAGACTGGTGGAAATCTGTCCTTTGGTCTGATGAGTCCATATTTGAGACTAGGCTACCCTGCCGGGGCGGCAGGGTAGCCTAGTGGTTAGAGCGTTGGTCTAGTAACTGAAAGGTTGCAAGTTCAAATCCCCGAGCTGACAAGGTACAAATCTGCCGTTCTGCCCCTGAACAAGGCAGTTAACCCACTGTTCCTAGGCCGTCATTGTAAATAAGAATTTGTTCTTAACTGACTTGTCCAATTTGTAAGTCGCTCTGGATAAGAGCGTCTGCTAAATGACTTAAATGTAAATGTAAATTTTTGGTTCCAACCGTCCTGTCTTTGTGAGACGCAGAGTAGGTGAACGGATGATCTCTGCATGTGTGGTTCCCACTGTGAAGCATGGAGGAGGTGTGATGGTGTGTGGGCTTTGCTGGAGACACTTTCTGTGATTTATTTAGAAATCAAGGCACACTTAACCAGGATGGCTACCACAGCATTCTGCCACGATACGCCATCCCATCTGGTTTGCACTTAGTGGGACTATCATTTGATTTTTTAACAGGACAATGACCCAAAACACACCTCCAGGCTGTGTAAGGGCTATTTGACCAAGGACAGTGACGGAGTGCTGCATCAGATGACCTGGCCTCCACAATCACCCAACCTCAACCCAATTGAGATGGTTTGGGATGAGTTGGACCGCAGAGTGAAGGAAAAGCAGCCAACAAGTCCTCAGCATATATGGGAACTCTGTTGGACTGTTTGGAAAGCATTCCTCATGAAGCTGGTTGAGAGAATGGCAAGAGTGTGCAAAACTGTCATCAAGGAAAAGGGTGGCTACTTTAAAGAATATAAAATATTTTTAGATTTGTTTAACACTTTTTTTGGTTACTACATGATTCCATATGTGTTATTTCATAGTGTTGATAATTATTTTCATAATATAGAAAATAATAAAAATAAAGAAAAACCCTTGAATGAGTAGGTGTCCAAATTTTTGATCCCCTTGCAAGTCTCTGATCACTACTCTTCTCTCCCTCTCTCCTCCCTAACATACACTATATATACACAAAAGTATGTGGACAGCCCTTCAAATTAGTAGATTCGGCTATTTCAGCCACACCCGTTGCTGACAGGTGTATATATTGTTCACACAGCCATGAAATCTCCATAGGAAAACATTGGCAGTAGAATGGTCTTGCTGAAGAGCTCAGTGACTTTCAACGTGGCACAGTCATAGGATGCCACCTTTCCAACAAGTCAGTTCGTCAATTTTGTGCCCTGCTAGAGCTGTCCCGGTCAATTGTAAGTGTTGTTATTGTGAAGTGGAAACGTTTAGGAGCAACAACGGCTCAGCCGCGAAGTGGTAGGCCACACAAGCTCACAGAATGGGACTGCCGAGTGCTGAAGTGTGTAAAAATCGTATGTGCTCGGTTGCAACACTCAGGATGAAATCGAAGCCTTCGCAGCCTGAATGGAGAAAGTTTTACGGATGACTCGGTCCCCCGGGGGAACAAATGGCTGAGATCCATAGCGTCCATTAGCGGCTGCCTAGGCTAGATTGGTGGTAGCTAATAGCTAGTCTTCCTCAGCATAAGGTTTGGATAAAACTAATAAGATAGCATTGCCACGGTGGTGTTAGTATACAGTAACTTTAAAACAAACTAATGACATGTTTCACCTACACCTTGTTATCGTTCAGATGAGCCAAGGACAAGGACAGAGGATGATTTTGGCGACCCAAACAAGTTAAGCTACCCCAGTATCCCCTTGACTGTTTTGGATTGCAAAACTAAAGAGACACACCAGACATGATACAGCAACAGAAGAGTAGATGTTGGAGAGACACACCAGACAATACATAGAGAGAGCAACAGAAGAGTTGATGATGGATAGAGAAATTACTATTAAAACAACCAGGACAGGACAAGAGAGGAGGGTAGACAAAAGAGACAGCAACATAGAAGACTAAGAGACAGCAATAGAAGAGGGCAGACGAGAAACAGCAACAGACAACACAGCGAAAGTGATGGAGAGAGGCAGAGGAGGGTTGAGCAAACAGTATACTCTATCATCATACACAGTGTGTGTGTGTGTGTGTGTGTGTGTGTGTGTGTGTGTGTGTGTGTGTGTGTGTGTGTGTGCGTGTGCGTGTGCGTGTGTGTGTGTGCGTGTGTGTGTGTGAGAGAGAGGGGGTAAAGGTGTTTGGGTACTGTGGGATTCTTTCATCAGTTTAGGTCATTGGAAAGGTCACAGTCTATGTTTGAATTTGTTGAGTGGTATGGAGGTTTTTGTCAATACACTGTAGATGTAGGTGAGTAGAGTGTTCAAGAGTAAAAAGACCCACAGTAGCTACTTATAAATGAGTGCTGTCAGTGTTGGCTGTGGGTGCAAATAACCTTAAAGGGCAATTCTGCTACATTTCAACCTCATTTTCATTATCTCCAGCACCATACCTGTAACGTCTGCTTCCAACTCACACCCTCGAACACGTAGATCCCCTGAACGCAGCTCACTTTCCAGCCCACTTCCCAGCTCACACTCTCAAACACCTAGATCCCCTGAATGCAGCTCACTCTCCAGATCCCAATCACCTGAATTCTAATCACCTGTTCACACACCTGTATGTCATTATCACACACTATTTAGTTCAGTTCTTTGCACCCCATCACTGTGAGGTATTGTTTGTTTTGTGATACACGTCTTTTGGAGCGCTGGGTTTCACGTGATTTACGCCTCCTGTGTATGATAGCCTTTGCCTGCCTCACTAATGACGCCTTTTGCCTATTCCCTGCCTGTACTTTAGCCTATCGGATTTCATGTTATCTACCTATTGCCTGATCTACCGGACTACGTTACTAGCCTTTTCCCTGTCTGTACTGCTTCCCTTTTGGACCCCCTGTGTATGACCTTCTGCCTGCCCCTGGACCCAGCTACCTGCCTCCTCCTGTGGTCCTTTGCAATAAACACCTCCTGCGCTTGAAACCAGCTCTCTGTCTCCCCTTGTGTTCATTACAATACCAGTGTCTGCATATGTGCTTAAAAAGATAAGAAAGGTCCTAAAAAAAAATATTTTTCATAACATCACAGTGTAGGATTAAAAGTTTTAAAAAATGCTAATAAAAACATCTGTGTTTGAAAATCCCTGTTTTTAAAATGTCATCGGGTAGAACTTTTGAACTTTATATATGTTTCTACAAAACTTAAATGTGCCGTTTTCACATATGTAGACACTTGTATTGTGCTGGAGATAATGAAAGTGAGTTTGAAAAGTGGTGGAATTGTCCTTTAAAAAGATCGCTCAATATGCATCTTAAAGTGCACCAAATTCATGCTTTAGGCGTAGTGAGTGCACGTCTTTTGATTGGATTACCAATATTGAGAGGCAGGTCCTATAGGCAGGTCTATGCAGAACCTCAGAACTAGGAAACTTAATTTGATAAACGAATTAATTCGCGTACTACTAAGCTGTTTTTTCAACCCACAATGGCGGAAGGAGGAGAAGATATCGATTTGGTCGAGGATATAATTATAACGCCATTCTCAAGACGAACTTTTCAAGAAAAGTTAGACATTGTAAGGAGAGGTCGCCCGACGCCGACGCTACAAAGCTTGTCACAGGCGGGAAAGTGGTTCGTTCGCCACTTTCAAAGTTCCAACTACGAGCGCTATCAATGGCTCACAGGCTCCGAGAAGCACTGCAAACTGTACTGCTGGGAATGCCTATTATTTGCAAGTGATCGATTTGGTGTTTGGAGCCACACTGGCTTTGCAAACTTGAGTTGTCTAACCAAGGCAGCAACGAGACACCAAAGTACGGCTGGGCACTTACAAGCAATGGTGCTTTTGAAAACTTTTGGGGACACCCGAGTGGATCTACAGCTCAACGAACAAGCGCGCAGGGCAACGGAGCTGCACAATGAAAAGGTGAAGAAAAATAGGGAAATATTGAAAAGACTCATTGATTGTGTCATGTTTTTGGGTAAACACTGTTTACCCAAAAATGTCCATTTTTGTCAATTTCAAGGTGACGCAACGCCTGGTTATACTGCGTTTCTGTCTAAATGTATAGTGTCTAGAGCCATGGCATCATAATGATGGTAATAAGAGGTGGATTAATTCGGGTGGGACTGTGTAGGACCTCACTGAAGGCCCAGGCCCCAGGCCCATGGCACGCCACTGCTCTGCACACAGACAACAGTCACCCTCGAAGCATCGTTACCCATCGCGCCACAAAAGCCGCGGCCCTTGCAGAGCAAGGGGAACAACTACTTCAAGTTCTCAGAGCGAACGATGTCACCGATTGAAACACTATTAGCACGCACCCCGCTAACTAGCTAGCCATTTCACATCTGTTACATAAGAACCCTGCATTGTTCTTCTGTAGGGATGCTCAGCCGGATAGGTCTACTGTGTCCGAACTTGTGGTGCCAAAAGTTGAAACTGCAGATACCAGTCTGTGATCATTATTTATTTTCGAGAAGCATGTGAAAATAGTGAATCATTTAGCAAAACTTTTGAACAAATAGAGAAATCAGAGGGAAATTAGTTGAACTCCGTTAGTGATAAGGGTTATAAATGTCCTATGAAGTTCCAACGCTCCTTTGGGAACTCTTTATGCAGTGCCAAGCTCTCTACACACTGTGATGGAACAGAGTACACCTTTAAAACCTTTAAACACAGAACTACATGTACTGTATAGAGGGCTCATTTTCAGAATGTGATTTATTGTAACGGCTGTCTAATGCCTCCTCCTCGGATGAGGAGGAGGAGTAAGGGTCGGACCAAAATGCAGCGTTGAATGCAGACATAATTGATATTTATTAAAGACAAGACGAACACGAAAAACACTTGGAAAATTACAAAACGACGTAGACAGACCTGAACTTGAGAACTTACATAAACACGAAGAACGCACGAACAGGTAAGACTAGCCAAACGAACAAACGAAACAGTCCCGTGTGGTGCAACAGACACAGACACAGGAACAATCACCCACAAACAAACAGTGAGAACAGCCTACCTTAATATGGTTCTCAATCAGAGGAAACGTCAAACACCTGCCTCTAATTGAGAACCATATCAGGCAACACATTCAACCCAACATAGAAACACATAACATAGACTACCCACCCAGCTCACGTCCTGACCAACTAAACAAAGTAAAACAAAGGCAAATAAGGTCAGGAACGTGACATTTATAATAGTAAGATATTAAAAATGATGAAAAATCGCATTTGAATATATATGTATTGTGTTACTTTATGCCACATCAGACAAGTGTTAATTTCGCAGCCTTTGCTTCCTGCGGTTTGGGCTATCTGATGACAAAATTAATTTAAAGGGCAAAGTTCATTGAATCTAAATGAGAATTATTAATTTGTTCATTCTTAAAGCAAATTTTCCACATATCAATGTGCCCTATAGCATCTATAGGCTAATATGAATGATATTACATCCTCAAGTACCAGTCTTTCGATTCCCCTTTGAAGCACAGTTTATTTCTTTCGTAGTAGTACTAAACATACCTCATCAAATGTAACACCTAAATCTCATTGAACACCTGTACTACTTCAAAGGAAAAGCTGGATAAAGGTGATAGCTGTTCCGTTTTATTTTTTTATTTTTTTGTGGATAGTGCATTTATCATCATTTGTATTCAAGGTTGATGTTTAATATGGAATACTGTTAAGGCTTCTGTCATAAAAATCAAATGTGTGCTTTGATTTATTAATGTTCAAAATTTAATGTATGGCTATAACCTATTGCTAGAACTTCAGTCGAAACAAAAAAAATATCAAATTGAAACAATGCCATTGAAGCACAATATTTAGTATTAAAAATATATTTTTTAAGTATGTTTTGAATACCATACTCATGAACTTAGTTTGTCCATTTAAACGTAATACTTTTTATTGCTTGCCATGCACTCTTAGAAAAAAGGGTTCTTTGCGGAGGGATAGGATTCTACCAAGAACCGTTTTCATCTGAAGAACCCATTTTGAAAGACAGGGGTTCTATGTAAGGCAAAGAGCTCTTCCTTAACTTTTTCATCCTAAGAACCATTTATGGAAGAAAGGGTTATTTGATGATTGTTAGGAAGGCAAGGGTTCTACATAGAACTCTTCTGAATCAGCTTTTTGACTATAATTTTTTTTCTTTCTTTAAAATAGTGCCTGAGCATTAATGTTTACCTCAGTGTTTAAACTTTAACATCAGGAGTTTGAGTAATCTGATGTTTAAAAATGTGTGACAGGTTTAAACTGTACCTACTGTATATGGGAATATGTTTGCATGTATTTGGTATTCCCTTAATCATTTTACATACACAGTATTGACTTAGTTGATATCTTTGCCATGATTTCTTTCAAATGTATATTTTCTGTGATTTTATTGAGCAAAGAGTATGAGAATAGAAAGGAGGATGAGTGAACCAGCAGTGTATTGTATGGTAGACAGCAAATTGGACAGTTTTATCTAGCTTGGTTTTCAGTGTAACATTTCTAGTGTTGATTCAGGAGTTAAATTAACTTAACTCTCAGTGGTGTAAAATAACCCCAGTGTTGGTGTTAATAACTAGAGTTGATTGTGTCATTTTTACTTTGTTTAAAGTAAAAAACTCAGAACCACAACCATCCTCTATTGCAGGTTGATTTTCAGAATTGTTTGTTTTTGCATGTACAGTTGAAGTCGGAAGTTTACATACACCTTAGCCAAATACATTTAAACTCAGTTTTTCACAATTCCTGACATTTAATCCTAGTAAAAAATCCCTGTCTTAGGTCAGTTACGATCACCACTTTATTTTAAGAATGTGACATGTCAGAATAATAGTAGAGAATGATTTCAGCTTTTATTTCTTTCATCACATTCCCAGTGGGTCAGAAGTTTACATAGACTCAATTAGTATTTGCTAGCATTGCCTTTAAATTGTTTAACTTGGGTCAAACGTTTCGGGTAGCCTTCCACAAGCTTCCCACAATAAGTTGGGTGAATTTTGGCCCATTCCTCCTGACAGAACTTGTGTAACTGAGTCAGGTTTGTAGGCCTCCTTGCTCGCACACGCTTTTTCAGTTCTGCCCACAAATTTTCCATAGGATTGAGGTCAGGGCTTTGTGATGGCCACTCCAATACCTTGACTTTGTTGTCCTTAAGCCATTTTGCCACAACTTTGGATGTATGCTTGGGGTCATTGTCCATTTGGAAGACCCATTTGCGACCAAGCTTTAACTTCCTGACTGATGTCTTAAGATGTTGCTTCAATATATCCACATCATTTTCTTTCCTCATGATGCCATCTATTTTGTGAAGTGCACCAGTCCCTCCTGCAGCAAAGCACCCCCACAACATGATGCTGCCACCCCCGTGCTTCATGGTTGGGATGATGTTCTTCGGCTTGCACGCCTCCCGCTTTTTCCTCCGAACATAATGATGGTCATTATGGCTAAACAGTTATATTTTTGTTTCACCAGACCAGAGGACATTTCTCCAAAAAGTACAAATTTTGTCCCCATGTTCAATTGCAAACCGTAGTCTGGCTTTTTTATGGCGGTTTTGGAGCAGTGGCTTCTTCCTTGCTGAGCGGCCTTTCAGGTTATGTCGATATAGGACTCGTTTTACTGTGGATATAGATACTTTTGTACCTGTTTCCTCCAGCATCTTCACAAGGTCCTTTGCTGTTGTTCTGGGATTGATTTGCACTTTTCGCACCAAAGTACGTTCATCTCTAGGAGACAGAACGCGTCTCCTTCCTGAGCGGTATGACGGCTGCGTGGTCCCATGGTGTTTATACAGGTACACCTCCAATTAGCCTATCAGAAGCTTCTAAAGCCATGACAATTTTCTGTAATTATCCAAGCTGTTTAAAGGCACAGTAAACTTCTGACCCATTGGAATTGTGATACACTGAATTATAAGTGAAATAATCTGTCTGTAAACAATTGTTGGAAAAATGACTTGTGTCATGCACAAAGTAGATTTTCTAACCGACTTGCCAAAATTACAGTTTGTTAACAAGAAATCTGTGGAGTGGTTAAAAAACGAGTTATAATGACTCCAACCTAAGTGTAAGTAAACGTCCGACTGCAACTGTACATTGATTGGTTGTATAATCCTATGCTACACAAAGATCAAACATACATTTTTCTAAACTAATCCAATCTGTAATTAGTTGGACTTTATTTTGTACCCATTTGTCACGTTCTGACCTTTATTTCCTTTGTTTTGTCTTTATTTAGTATGGTCAGGGCGTGAGTTGGGGTGGGCAGTCTGTGTGTTTTTTTATGTTGGGGTTTTGTGTTCGGCCTGGTATGATTCTCAATAAGAGGCAGCTGTCAATCGTTGTCCCTGATTGAGAATCATACTTAGGTAGCCTGGGTTTCACTTTTGGTTTGTGGGTGTTTGTTTCCGTGTCATGTTTGTCGCCACACAGTACTGTTTCGTTTGATCATCGGTTATTGTTTTTGTTCCTGTGTTCAGTTTTGGATTTATATTAAAGACATGAACACTTACCACGCTGCGCTTTGGTCAAATCCTTCTACCACCACAGACAATCGTTACACCATTACTGTTACCGAGATGGTTGTTCCAGTTTAGTAGCTTTAGGTAGTCCCATTATTCAATCATCCATACTCTGGCAGACATTCTGAATGTAGGTAGCGGGTGATTAAAAGTACCAATTGTTGAACATCCTCACCCTGGCTGGATTCCAATAGGAATTACATATCACTTTGCAAACCAGCATAATGTGACTTGCAGACCTGATGTGGCCTGTAAACTTGGAGTTTCCTAACACCAGGCCCTCAAAGACTTTATGGTATATGCAAAATTGCCATACAAATATATTTTTTAAAGGCTAATAAGGCTGCTTGAACCATTCATAGAGGGTTCTAGGAAGAACCCTTCAAAGAGAAAATAATTATCTGCAAAACCATTCATAGAGATAACCATTTACAGGGGGCTCTATGAAGTACCCTACATAGTGTTCTATGCAAAAGGTTCTACCTACAGTAGCACCAAAAAGGGTTACCATATGGGAACAAAATGAAGAACCCTATATGTTTCTAGCACCTTTTGTTCTAAGAGTGTACAAAACAAGCTGCGAGTTGAATTTTGTTTTATTGGTGATCAGTTAAATAATATTTTGACTTTTAAAACATTTAGAGCACCTGCGCTTTCCATGACATAGACTGACCAGGTGAATTCAGTTAATCTATGATCCCATATTGATGTCACTTGTTAAATCCACTTCAGTCCGTGTAGAGGAAGGGGGAACAGGTTAAATAATATTTATTTTGCCTTGAGACAGGGATTGTGTATGGATGCCATTCAGAGGGTGAATGGGCAAGACAAAACATTTAAGTGCCTTTGAACGGGGTATGGTAGTAGGTGCAACGCTGTAGGGTTTTTCACACTCACCAGAAAATAAGGTCTGAGGTTAACACAGGTTTAAGAGAACTTATACATTTTGTTCTATGAGATAATATCAGTCAGTTAACATGACCTTTATGAATTATGAAGCGTTTGTGCTTTTGATTACAAAAATCCTTAAAAATGTACTAAGTGACGTTAGCTGGTGAAGATTCTTTCATGTGTTTACCACAGACCTTATTTTTGGCGTTTATCCAAAATCCCAACAAAACCCCCATTAATTTCCCCATAGGTTTTGGCCAAGGAGCCATGGCGGAGTTAGTGCCTACAAAAAGACATCATTATTATTGCTGTCTATGTTGCCAGAGGTTTGATTAGAGATCAAGTCCCTACTCACAATGCTTTCTGAATTGAATAGTATCCAAAGTAATACAATTAACAAGCAAATGTGTGTCCTCAAAGAATGTCTTGAAAACATGGAAATGGAACCTAAAAAATAGATACTTTTGCACATTGGCCACCGGAGGATGCTCCTTACTATAACTCTGAGATGAATACCAGTCTTTATTTCTGGAAAACAGAAATACAGTTTAATACAATCCGAGATGAATTACTGGTTGTAGTTTTGGCTTGTAAACATAAAAAACAGATTCAACAGATAATTAACATCCAGGTTTATTACTTTAGTTTCAAAATAGAAAGTTGTTTAAATAATACTAAATCTGTATAGAAAGAATCCACATACATCAGACATGCTATCACACAGTTAAGTAAGGAGGGTGTTGGTAGAAATGTGACCAAAGGTTTGAGAAAAGGTTTTACTAATTGGGGCAGACTAAATAACTGAAAGCTTTCTGCTGTACATGTTATAGTGAGGAATAGCCCATGATCATGACTCTCAGTTCCATTCCCTTACACACATTGGATGAATCTGTACAGGGGAGTTTTGTTAAGAGCCCCGACGCTGAATCTGAACAATAATACGCATCGTTTGCGGTACGGTTTTGGAAGCATAAGGACCTTATGTTATAGATCAGCAAAAAAAAGGTTCAATTGATACAGACCTTGATAGGGTCAGGGTCAGTGTTCCCACACGGTTACAGCGCTTGTTTACGGAAAACAGACGGAACAGGCAACCACCTGTGCTCATTACAGAAGACGGTGCTCATAACACCTGTGTAAGCGTAGTTCGGGAAGTGTCGTTTTGTCAGATGGAGGCACCCATAGCTGGATCTGTGCAAAACCGCTACAGTAAGTGTATATTTTTTATTTGAAGGATTCTTTCTGATGAAAGATAAGGGCCATATGTTTCGAAAGCCGCATCGCAAGCAATGATTGACGTTTGTAGTTCAAATGAGCCAGTCGTGGGCGAAGCTAATGGCTGAAAACTGTAGGGAGAAGGAAGACTGCCGCCTAGATTTTGAGAGTCAAGTGAGGTGACACTGGAATGGGCATAGTACGTACATAATAAACACATACAGTACCAGTCAAAAGTTTGATCACAGCTACTCGTTCCAGGGTTTTTCTTTATTTTTACTATTGTCTACATTGTAGAATAATCAAAACTATTAAATAACATATATGGAATCATGTAGTAACCAAAAATAGCGTTAAACAAATCAAATATAAATGTTATATTTGAGATTCTTCAAAGTAGCCACCCTTTGCCTTAATGACACTCTTGGCATTCTCTCAACCAGCTTCATGAGGTAGACACCTGGAATACATTTAAATTAAACAGGTGTGCCTTCTTAAAAGTTAATTTGTGGAATTTCTTTCCTTCTTAATGCGTTTGAGCCAATCAGTTGTTTTGTGACAAGGTAGGGGTGGTATACAGAAGATAGCCCTATTTGGTAAAAGACCAAGTCCATATTATGGCAAGAACAGCCCAAATAAGCAAAGAGAAAGGTCAGTCAATGCTGAACATTTAAAGAACTTTGCATGTTTCTTCAAATGCAGCCGCAAAAACCATCAAGCGCTATGATGAAACTGGCTGTCATGAGGACCGCCACATGAAAGGAAGACCCAGAGTTACCTCTGCTGCAGAGGATAAGGTCAGAGTTAACTGCACCTCAGATTGCAGCCCAAATAAATGCTTCACAGAGTTCAAGTAACAGACACATCTCAAAATCAACTGTTCAGAGACTGTGTGAATCAGGCCTTCATGGTCAAACTGCTGCAAAGAAACCACTACTAAAAGGACACCAATAATAAGAAAAGACTTGCGTGGGCCAAGAAACACGAGCAATGGACATTAGACCGGTGGAAATCTGTCCTTTGGTCTGATGAGTACATATTTGAGATTTTTGGTTGTGAGACGCAGAGTAGGTGAACGGATGATCTCCGCATGTGTGGTTCCCACCGTGAAGCATGGAGGAGGAGGTGTGATGGTGCAGGGGTGCTTTGCTGGTGACACTGTCTGTGATGTATTTAGAATTCAAGGCACACTTAACCAGCATGGCTACCACAGCATTCTGTAGCGATACGCCATCCCATCTGGTTTGGTCTTAGTGAGACTATCATTTGTTTTTCAACAGGACAATGATCAAAACACACCTCCAGGCTGTGTAAGGGCTATTTGACCAAGAAGAGTGATGGAGTGCTGCATCAGATGACCTGGACTCCACAATCACCCGACCTCAACACGGTTGAGATGATTCGGGATGAGTTGGACCGCAGAGTGAAGGAAAAGCAGCCAACAAGTGCTCAGCATATGTGGGAACTCCTTCAAGACTGCTGGAAAAGCATTCCTCATGAAGCTGGTTGAGAGAATGCCAAGAGTGTGCAAAGCTGTCATTCACAGCAAAGGGTGGCTACTTTGAAGAATCAAAACTGTATAACATTTTTGCTTACTACATGATTCTATGTGTTAATTCCTGACATTTAATCCTAGTAAAAATTCCCTGTCTTAGGTCAGTTACGATCACCCCTTTATTTTAAGAATGCGACATGTCAGAATAATAGTAGAGAATGATTTATTTCAGCTTTTATTTCTTTCATCACATTCCCAGTGGGTCAGAAGTTTACATACACTCAATTAGTATTTGGTAGCATTGCCTTTAAATTGTTTAACTTGGGTCAAACGTTTTGGGTAGCCTTCCACAAGCTTCCCACAATAAGTTGGGTGAATTTTGGCCCATTCCTCCTGACAGAGCTGGTGTAACTGAGTCAGGTTTGCAGGCCTCCTTGCTCGCACACGCTTTTTCAGTTCTGGCCACACATTTTCTATAAGATTGAGGTCAGGGCTTTGTGATGGCCAATTCATAATTCATAGACGTCGTCACTATTATTCTACAATGTAGAAAATAGTAAAAATAAAGAAATGCCCTTGAACGAGTAGTTGTGTCCAAACTTTTGACTGGTACGGTACATGGCAGTAATGAACACAAAAACAAATGTTGGGCTGCATAGTTTCCAGACTGATATCCTCAGTGTGTTAGGATGACCAGAGGAAGAGCAATTATTTTTGGTAACTCTTCGAATAATATAGAAACAGTGACACTGTCCTTTCAAGTCAGCAGGCCTAAAATTAGGTCCTACTCTTCTACAATACTGTATATTTCAGTTCTAATGGAGTATTTTATAGATGAAAGTTATAGGCTCTAATAAAATGGTAATATTGCATCTTTGATTTGGCTTTAAATATCTAAATTAGGTCTTTGCAAAATTGTGATAAAAACAGTATCAAAATGTGTTTCTTGTTATGCTTTTTTGCTCATCTCAAAAATGTAATTCATTCATGATGGATTGTGCTTCAAGAGACACTGTTTCTCTGCATGGGGTTGGCATCCTCTACTATACTCTCTAGTGGTGTCTGACTGACTGAACACAATAGCAGGAAAGATGTTCCACTTTCTCCCGTTTAAAAGAGGAAATGTGTCACAGCCGGTGTGTGACCCCTGGCTTTCCATTCCACTTCCTGCCCATTTTTGCAGGTAGGAAGGGTTAAGAAGAGTGTCCTACTCCAGGGCAACAGCCCTATGCTATTAAAAAAAGTGTCCCATCCACAACATGAGAAAAACTGTCATTCAGAGCACAGCATTTTAAAAGTGTAGGTTTTGGCAATTAACACAAATAGCTTAGAGAGTCAATCCTTATCCATAGTTCATGGTTTTCAGAGGAGGTAATATCTTATATGTCTGTTTCCAGACGGACACAAGCTCTGGGTTATTGTTGCTTGAGTAGCAGAAGAGTGAGTAGAGGTCTGTCCACCACCTTTCCTGCTCAGTTCCGTTTTAGAAGGGAGTTCTGTCCACTCCCAAAACTGGGGGCACTAGGCTCATGCCAGGACACCAGAGGGCAGCATAGCTTAGCTCCAGTAAGACAGGATCAGTTGTTTCAGAGGTTCAGTTTGGTGACGGGTCGCTCCCTGCTGGTCTCAGCTGATGAGTTGACGCGTTTGCGGTTGCGTTTCATCTTGGACAAGTCCTTATCGAACACCTCCCCGGAGCGCAGGGCTGAAACGAGGTCGTCGAATTCACCGTCTTCCTCACAGTTCTCCTTTGCCTTCTTGGCCTTGCGCTCCTTCTCCCTCTGCTCCTTCAGCTGAGGGGACAAAACAGGAGGAACTTAGTGACTCACACTTACAGTAGCATTGTATTTGGTGTATTGAGTAAATGAGCAGTACAGCAGTACAAGAGTAGTGCTCATTTACAATACTGAGTACATTTGAGTGTGACTAGGTCAAGAGTAGCTTGCGTATTGTGTAATCTCACAAACACTAGTTTGATACCCATTTGTAATAATTGTTACATAATGCTTGGGTGGTGAAATTGTGACCATAGGTGACTCTCTCTAGTGTTGTGGTTGGAGATAGACAATCTTAACAATCTAACCTGTG